>NC_022019.1:3465301-3470506 GCF_000317375.1 Microtus ochrogaster
ATATACACACAGCACATATATACATATACACACAGCATATATACACATATACACACAGCACATATATACACACAGCACATGTATACATATTCACACAGTATGTGTATACATATACACACACAGCACATATGTACATATATACACACACAGTACATATATACATACACACACACACCTTTTTCAGAGAAAGACTTTATTTTTAAAAGACAGGATCTATGTAGCCCTGCTGGTCTGGAGTCGCCTTTTAAGACAGGCCGGCCTTGAAATTGTAGCAATTCTCCTGCCTCTGTATCCTGAGCCCTGATTTAAAACTTTTCTATGATTAAGCTAATAAGGCAAATATTTGGATTGGAGAGGAGATATTTTAAAAGATAATTCTGCATGGGACTGGAGCGATGGCTCAGAGGTTACAAGCACTTTCTGCTCTTCCAGGGGACCTGTTTTGGTGCCCAGCACCCGTATGACAGCTCAAAACCATCTGTAACTCCAGTTTCAGGGGATCTAAGACCTCTTCCAGCTTCAGTAGGCACTTGGAACATACATGGGGCACACAGATAGATAAATGCAGAACACTCACACATAAACTAATAAATAAGCCTAAGGAAGGAGGAGGAAATGGAGGGTTAAATAGAAAGGGTCAGAAGAGAAAGATTTCAGACAGGGAAACCCCTGGGGTCCTGAGGGAGGAAAGGGTCTGCTTAGAGGAGCTGAAGGATGTTTGAAGAAGGGGGGGCTGAGAGCAGGATGTAGCTGGTAGAGTCAGCTCGGGGAAGGGGGTGTTGGGACACATGCTAACTTCTGATCTTTTCCTGAAAGACTTTAAATTCATTATTTACCTGTTCATTGGGCTACAGTACTAAGGGCACCAGAAAGCATAATGGCCAGTGTGGGGACCCATCAAGCTTCCTTGGCAAATCAAAGGCTGGAAGAGGAAGAGAGGTGGGTGGGTTTGATAAGAATGTAGGAGAAAGCCAGAAACGAACGAACAGGCTTTAGAGGTGAACTGAAAGAGGTGCAGATTGTGCCGTGTGCGGCCTGGCCTCTGACAGGACTGAGGGGTGTGTCTGGAGTCTGCTTGAGGGCCAGGGGAACACAGTGATGCTGGAGCCAACAGGACTGCTATTAGGGGAAAATGGCTTTCAGTACCAAAAGTTACCAAAAGATCCAGAAAAATATAAGTTGAAAATTCCCCTTGACATCTGTCTTCCAGGAAAAGCGACCGTGGGGTGGATGCTGACACTGGCAATAAATCCCCACTGAGAGTATGGGAGCAAATTGCAGACAGAGCAATGATGTTTGCTGGCTGGCAGGGGCCAAGGCTGACTACTGAGGGACAGTGGGGAAGATTGCAGGATGACATTCATTAAACTTTAACATTATTTAAGTTACTGGTTGTTTGCTTGGGGCTCACTGCTGCTGTAATAAGTCTGAATTCTGGGGGACAGAATATGCCACCCCAAAATGTGCTGTGTTGGCATCAGGACTGCTTGAAATAATGGCAACTGAGGCTCAGCAGCTGCAGGAGGAATGTTTGTGCTTCTGTTACCTGTCTGGAAACTGGACCCCTTTGCCAAGGAGACAAGAGTGCACCAAGATATGTACGAGGAACACAATCCTTATCGTCTTTTATTTGTTCATTTCATAACTCTTATTCATTTGAAGCCTATTAAAGAACTATGACTCGGGGTTCTCTAGAGTGAAAAATTTACGGAATAAATCTCCATATATACACATGGGGACTTACTAGAATGGGGGCTGTGGTGGCTATGCCTGGAAAGTCCAAGAATCCAGAAGTTGTTCAGCCCGCAAGGCTGGCTGTCTCGGTTGGTCTGAAGAAGACACTGGAATTCTGAGGAAGTAGGGCCATGCCCACTGAGGAATGGACATGCTGGACAGGTGAGAACCAGCAAGTAAAGAGCAAATTTTCCTTCTTTCATGTCCATATAGGCTTCCAACAGAAGGGGAGGCCAGGGGAAAGGTGTGTCTTCCTACCCCAAAGGTCCAGACTCGAAGTGGGTTCACCCACTTCAAACCAAGCAGAGTATCTCTCACAGACATGCCCTCCATTTCTAGAGTGAAGTTCATTGCAGATGAAGTCAAATTAACAACGAAAATAGACATCACGCCAGGCGGTGGTGACACACGCCTTTAAACCCAGCACTTGAGAGGCAGAATCAGCCAGATCTATGTGAGTTTGCAGCCTGGTCTACAGAGTGAGTTCCAGGACAGGCTCCAAAGCTACACAGAGAAACCCTGTCTCGAAAAACCAAAAAAAAAACAAAAAACAAAAAAAAATCCAATCTTTTTTCTAGAAGTAGAAGCATTTAAAAACTTTTAATGTTATACTTCAACAATTATTATCACTAGTATTTAATTATTATCATTGCTGATGCTGTAACCCAATGCCCAACCCCACAGTTAGGGGTTATGGGGTTAGCTCACAGGGAATTTTCACGCCAGCTCATATCGGGTGATTGTTGCTGTTAGAGCCTGCTTTCAGAAAGCTGGTCCTTCTCAAGTTGATTGCATGGCACGGGTTCCGGCAGCCCCACTCTGGCTTGGTCAGTTCAAACAATGGCTTGCCTTAAACGTTGCTTCAAAAGCTCAAACCTGTGCCGCCTTTCCTCAGACGGAAGTAAGCGCCTGTGTCTTGCCTCTGTGGTGGTAACTATTTTACCAGTTGACTTGAACTGGTAAGCTGTTTTTCTCTGACACCCTCCATGCCTGTAACAAAAGTTGTCCTTTCTTCCTTCGTTTTTTTTTTTTCTTTTTTTAAATATCAATTAAAATGGCTCTTGAGCAATTCATGATCCCCCTCACTAGCTCTGTCTGTGGAGTGAGGAACAAAACTGATTCGATATCGCTAAAACAGTGATACGCAGAGTGTGTAGGCAGTGCCTGGCCTGAAATTTCTTTGAGAAATTTGACTCTGAAGGACAGCTGCCAGGGAAATGGGAAGGGGCGGGGCGTCCTGACCTTTCCTCCACCCAGTACAGCAAGAGGGAAGAGTTGGGCGTTTTAAGTGCCGCCAGGCATCTCTAGGTTACAGGGAGAATCTGAGAAACAGTCCAGAATCCATGAATAGAAACTAAGAGGGAACGGGACACAGCGACAGGTGCGTGCACCTTTGATGACGATGTGGACTCCTCTTTGCTGCATCCCTGCCTAGGGGCTTGAAAGAGAGGTGGTAGAGAAGGCAAGGGGTTGCTCCCTGAAGGCTTCAGTTTCAGCAAGGCACACAGGTCATGTGAGGGGGAACAATAAGGCTGGTTGGCAGGGGCCGAGGTAGATTATTGAAGGCAATGTGAGGGATTGCAGAACAGCATATGGAGAGATAGGGGCAGTATCTGTGTTCACAGATAGGCTTGTTTACAGCACGACCATCAGAAGCACCACGCTATCGAATATTCATGTGGAGAAACCCATCAATATTTATTTGTGATGTGTATGTTCCTGGTTCTAATGGCCTTCCAAGAGAGTTTAAGTTTCTTGGAAACAGCAAGGCAAGGCATAGAGCGGGTTTCTTTACTTACTCTCTTCCCATCTTTTATTCATGCAGGAAATATTTATTGAGCACTAGCCATGCGCCAGGCACTCGACTGGGGTGTAGCTATGAACAGGCAAGAATGGTACCTGTGGGATGGGGCCAGGAGACTCCTCCCCTTAAAGAGCGCATGCTCTGCATTCAAAGGGAACCCGAGTGGCGCGGAGATGAGTTAGCAAATATGCGATTGTATGATACTTGCATCTTTTGTTGTGTGTGCCTTCTAAGGCAGCAGAAGCAGATGGGGAAATAAAAGGCGACCAGAAAGAAAGTGTGTGCTGTCAGGAGAGCCTTTCCGAGCTGAGACACACCGAGCCACAAAGGATCCAGGGAAGCCCGCAGGCAGGGGGAATGGTGTGTGGCAAGACAGAAAAACAAGAAAGCTGTGGGAGAGGGCACAGAGAACAAGAGGTCAGGAGGTCAGTTCAGGCCTGGTCACGTGAGTCCTTTTCAGCTCCGCCTTTCATTTGAAGCCTGATAGAAGGCAGCTCATGTGAGTTATTGGAGTGAGCGCACAGGACGCTACTCAGTACCCAGTCCCAGTGAGAGGACCGAAGTTTAGACCTTAGGGGGATGGCGGAGATGGGAAGAGGAGGATCAGTCGGGGTCTCCTCCAGAGGCAGACTGGAGGAGTTTGGTGTCAAATTCGTCACTGGAGAAAGGGCAGTAAACGGAAGTAGAAGAGTAAGCGTGGCTCCTCCTTTCTAGGTTGCACAAGTGAGTGTAGGGTACCTTTTGAAGATATGAATGATGCCGACATCGGAGAGAAAGTCGGGAGTCTGGCACCAACCGTAGTGCTCTGCAATGTTTCACGTGGTCCCACGATTCTGGAGCCCCAAGACCAGGTCTAGGCAAGAGACTTGGGGCTCATCAGCATGGGCATCTCAAAACTAGAGAAGTCAGAGAGAGAATTTGTGAAAAAAGAAGAAATGACTAAAAAGGGTCCCGTGCCATAGCAGGCTGAGCTACAGTTGGCCACAGGAGAGCCTGTGAGGAGGTGTATGGAGAGCCATAGCAGGCTGAGCTACAGTCGGCCACAGGAGAGCCTGCAAGGAGAGCAGCAAAATGAGAACATGGCACTGTCCAGGTTCCCAGAGGAATGAGAGTTCCAGAAGAGAGAAAAGACAAATGTCTAAGAACCACTGAAGAAGGCTGAGGAAAACCATTTGCCTACTGACATGGAGGTCATTGGGATGTTAAAACAGTTTGAATTGGATGGTCAAAACAGTTGTCAGAGGCAAAATAGTTCTCTTATAACCCCTTGTAGCTCTTAGCCGAGACACAAATAATAAAGATGACCAGGAAGCAAAAAGCAGGATTATTAACAGACTCCATGAGCATCACACAGGAGAAGCCTTGTATAAAACAACTCAAAGCAGATGTCCAGTGCTCTGGCTAATACAGCATTGTCAAGCAAAAAGAAGTTAGAGCCAGGTGGTAGCACATACTTGTAATCCCAGCCTGTAGGCACTGGGGGGAGGTTAGGGAGAGATCATGTCATTCAAAAGACAGAGGTGGGAAGACTGTGAGTTAGAGACTAGTCTGGGGCTATGTAGCCAGACCTTTTCTAAAAAACAAACTAAACACACAGGCGGTGGTGGCGCACGCCTTTAATCCCAGCACTGGGGAGGCAGAGGCAGGCGGATCTCTGTGAGTTCGAG
>NC_022019.1:3470922-3473919 GCF_000317375.1 Microtus ochrogaster
GGATTAAAGGCATGCGCCACCACCGCCTTTCTGACTGAGGGATGATGTAATGGTCTGTCCTGTCCCTTTAAGAGACAAGCCCCGCCCACTCCCTTCACCCTCCACCACTGAGGCAGGCAGATCTTCCTGCCTGCCTGTAGCCTGGAGCCTTTTCTTCCCTTCTCTCCCAAAGCGGTAGCTGCTACCATGGCTCCTCTCCTCTCCCTCCTCCCCTTCCTCTCTCTCTCTCTCTCTCTCTCTCTCTCTCTCTCTCTCTCTCTGTCTCCTCTCTCTCTCCTCTTCTCCCTTCTCCCCTTCCCACTTTCCCTTCCATAACCCACTAAATAACTATCCAACCCCACTCTGCATGGCATGTCTATTCATTTATCTCTCAACCACCGTGGATGCAGCTCCCCTTGGGACTTGCTACTCTCACCTGCCACATGGCTCCTTGCCTGGGACCCAATGGCCCTCATGGCCCACAGGCCACTTGGGGGCTCCTAGCCTGGGACCCAGCTGCCTACGTGGCTGGCCGTGGTCTCGTGCCTGGTGCCCACTGCCGTCACCCAGGTTCCCGCAGCATTTCTGCCACTGCACCCCTCGGGGAAACAGTGCCATTTTACTTAAACCATAACATTGGTGCTTGTGACTCGGCTAGGCTCTCCACACTCCCTCCCGCCTGCGGGCAGGCCTGCTGAGGACATATGGAACCCTGGGCTGGGGAACCAGGTTTCTTTACAACAGCTCTGCATTCTATCTGCCTGAACACCGACCTCTACACACACCAGCAGCTTCGGTGGTGAGTTCTCCCCTTCCAGCCCCCAGCCACAGCCTTCTAGGCTATGGATCAGCCCTTTGCTGACATTCATCCCTGTCACCTCTGGTTGCTTCCATAGCTAAAAACGTGAGCAGACTACCCAGGCGTGCTGTGTGGTGCATTCGATTTGGGGGTCCAGGGTCCCTTGGATTTTTCTTTCTCCTTTCTTTTCCTTTCTTTTGGACCACCCATAAGTGGTCCCTGCTGTGAAAGACCATTCAGAGCGGCCTCTAGCCCCTCTGGCTTCTGAGTCAGTCAGACTTCAACACCCCAAGGTAGAGAGAGGACATTCTTCTATAGGCCCTGTGGTGTTTCTTGTGGGTTTTCGCGTTTTCAGCCATGGTATAAACCCTCAAACTATGCTCCGCTGGTGTCACGCCAGCTCTACTTTTCCTCAAACTGTCCCTGCTGCCTACAAGATTGGTCGGATCCACGAGGCAGCTGTTTTCAATTCCAGACTTTGCTCCCTGCTGCGGCTTGTGGCTTGGTGACTGGGCAACAGGGCAGATCACGCGTTTAGGTCTCCCTTCCATACAACACGTGATGGCTGCCATTTTGACTGAGGTCAGGTGACCTTACCACCATCTTAACTGAGGTCAGATAACTTCACCACCATCTTAAATGAGAGCCAAATCAGATGACCAAGTTCCACCATCTTTACTGACGTATTCCCTGCCTGGTTCCCCAGTGTTGACTCTGTCACCTGTGTGTTTTGTGCAGTGGTGTGCCTTTGGTAGGGCCCACCAAGAGCGCCCTTGTTCTTCACCCAATTCCTGTTCACTCTGTGTGTGTGGGCACATGTGTAACTTAGATGCACCTATGTTTACTGTTAAATGTTATAAATGTCTGTTTATTGTATCTCATTCCAGACTACAAAGCAATTAAGTTTCATGTCTTAAATTGGTATGTACTTTTTTTTAAAATATTTACTTATTATGTATACAATATTCTGTCTGTGTGTATGCCTGCAGGCCAGAAGAGGGCACCAGACCTCATCACAGATGGTTGTGAGCCACCATATGGCCGCTGGGAACTGAACTCAGGACCTCTGCAAGAGCAGGCAATGCTCTCAACCACTGAGCCATCCCCCCAGTTCCATTGGTATGTACTTTTAAGTCTCCTACAAAAATACAGTATATTTAACCCAACCCTGATTTAAAATATATTACTATTGTCAGTTCTGCCATTAACCTTCTATTACAAGCAGTTTTTTCTTTCTGTCTTTTTACAAGTGTAAATCTTACCTGTTAAGTTGAGAGCCAGTACAGTCAAGCTCAGACCCAGCTCTCCAAGCAGATTCTATACTGTAGTTATAGCTGATAAACAGCCCTCAACTGCTCAGAGATCGGGGGAATATGGCATTAAATATTTAATTGTTAAAAGAATTTTCATAGCAAAAGGAGACAGGTTGGCTTCTAACAGCAGCACTCTATTTCCTCCAAAGAAGGGAGAAGACAATTGGGCACAGAATAATGTCCCTCTGCAATTCACTTCAACTGCCAAGTGCTGATCACTGGACAAAACTGCCTTTGTCTAAACTGAAGATCACCAGAGAGTGGATAGAATACCTGGAATAGACAGCCTAGCTGCTCAGGTCAATGTAAGCTTGTCTTCCTATAGACTTCTTAGCCCACAGGGTCTTCTGGAGTCTGACAGGCCCTGTGCTAAACAGCAAAAGGCAAATACGACCTTCAGCAACCATGGAGGACCCTGAGGAGTAGCTCTAGGTGCCAACCAAGTAAGTTCTCTATCGTTTTTTAATCAATAACTCCTCAAGTGAAATTTTGTCCTTCTCAAAGATCTCTGGTGCAGTTTGACAGCTGAGAGGTTTTATCAGTTTAAAAGGACAGCCTCACCAAACAAATTTCAGTAAAATAAAAAATACAAATTATTAAGGTGTGTACCTGCAAGTTATTAAAGGTGTGACAAATACAAGTTAATCAAATTTCTCTCTCATTCTGTCTTCCATAGTCTTAAAAATACTTTTCATTGTGCAAAAGATATCTGTCACAGTCATTCTGATATAAAGTTATGTTTTCACAAATCCAAAAAAATTCTTGTAAGTTCCAGGGAGCTGAATTGAAGAATCCACCTTAAACAGGTCAGATACATCCCTCTCAATTCCCTGGTCCTAATTTTTTTTCTCCTAAACTTAACTTTGTCCTCCGTTCTGCCAATACTTTAAACAGGTGTAAGAGACA
>NC_022019.1:3475579-3481488 GCF_000317375.1 Microtus ochrogaster
GAGGTGGAGTCGGCCCAAGCCAACTCCCAGGGGGAGGGGTCTTGCAATGGAGCTTTTTGCTCCGTTGGCGCTCCATTGGCACCCCAAGGATGACTGCCAGGGGCTGGGGTGATGCTTCCAACCCAGACAGAATGAATAAAACGTGTTTGCACATTCTTCTGTTTCCAGTGCAGGGTTGTCACCTGGTAAGGAGAATTTCTATTCTGCCTCAGGAGAACAGAGAACAGACTGAGCCTTTCTTCTGCTTGCTGCTTCTCCATCTCCTTTTGTTCCAAGAGCAAACTTCAGATCAAAGATGATACATTTTGGTTTCTTCTGAGCCAATTTGGGACTGAAAGTAAAAAGTAACCTAGAATTGAAGTGGAGGACCCTTGACATGGCCCAGCAGGTAAAGGCACTCTTTGCCGAACCTGGCAACCCCAGTTCCATCCCTGGGTCTCACACAGGGGAACGAGAGAACCAACTTCCAATTGCCCTCCTCGACTAAAGTACAGAGGACATGTGCACACATACACAGGGGCAGGGGGGATAAAATGTAATATAAATATTTTTGAAAGAATTGAGAAAGTAGAGACATAGCATTCAAGCGTGGTGCTCAGATGGTTACATGCTTAAGGGACCATTATCTGTGAATGGTACTAGAAGCACGCATCTGATAAGACGTACTTTTCTCTCTGCTTCTGGGGTACAGATAATGGAGCCTGCTGCTTAGCAATGGGGAGGCTCTGAAGCAGAAAACGCCAGTCGTGTGGTGGCGGGGAGTCTTGAAGAGGATCATGTCTCAGCAGAAGCTCATTGGTTCCCACTCATTATTAGGATGAAATCCATGTAACATGAAAACCTCCATCTTATCTGCTTTTTTATCACACTTATTTATGGGGGGTGTGCACACATACCGTGGCAAGCACATGGAGGCCAGGGAACAACTTGTGGTAATCAGGTCCATCATGTGGATTCTGTACATGGAACTCAGGTCATCAGATTGAGTCATCTCACCAGTTCCTGACTTGAAAAAAAAAATGTTGAGAAATAGACACACTGTGTAGCCCTGGCTGGCCTTAAACTCATAGAGATCTGCCTTTCTCTGCCTCCCAAGCGCTGGGGTTCAAGTCTAGTGCCACTATACCCCAGCTCTGGCTAAATTTGTTGGGTTGTTTTTTATTTTAATTTTTTGTGTATGGGTGTTTTTTCTGCGTGTATCTCTGTGCACCACGTGCATACCTGATACCCACAGAGGCCAGAAGAAAGCATCGGATCCCCTAGAAGTGTGTTACAGTTAGTATAAACCTTAATGTTTTGTTAAGATTAGTTCAAAGGAGAGAAGCGTCAAAGTGACACCTCCCGGGCACCAGATGGCGCTGTTCAGCTGCTGGGTCATTCTCTGTCACCTGAGAGCACCTCCTTTTGACCTAGCAGATTAAAAACAAAACAAAATACTTTTGTCCTTGTAAATTGGCCTCAGGGCAATTGGAATCGGAGGTGACTTTCTGGCTTGGCTCTCAGTGGCCCTGAAAATCCCGCCTCAGAACCAACAAAGGGTGTATGTGTTTGCTGTGATACAAAGGACAAGGCTAGAGAACATTTTCTCAGAATGGAAGGTTGGCCCTGCCACTCCAAATAGGAGAAACCGACTAGACAATGAATAACACTGGAAATCAGGGAGGAGCCTAGCACAGCAATTAACAAGCTCGAGGACTGAGGTGGAGTTCCTGTGGTGGGAAGGCAGATCCCTAAGCTCCTAATCATTCACAAATAGAGCCCTCCTCACTGTCCCCAGGCCAGCTTCCATAGGCCAGGCACATTTGCATGCGTGAGGTCACTGCTGGCTTTCTTTTAGGAGCCTCTGTCCTAGTTGTACTGAAATAATCTTTCAATCACATCCTTCCCCTCTTACGTCCCGCCCAGCTCTGACCTCCTGGAGGGAGTCCACCAGAGCCGCACAATAACCCGAGCAGCCCCACCTTCCATTGGCCAGTAGCCACAGTATCTGTTCCAATATGTTTAGACTCTGGTTTGCTCTGTCCACAGTGCCTTTCCACCGGTATAAATTGTTCGGGGCCCTCAGGCCATCCTGTCTTATTGGTAAAGGTTTGTGTTAACCTCTGGCTTGCCAGGACACCCCCCCCCCATACCTCTCTTGACTCACAGCCAGGCTTTATTTGTTTTGAAAAAGAATCTTTATTCCCACTCACCCCACAAATCCCCATTTATTTCTTGCTCAACTTTTCCAAACAAATCTCCCTTTGATCTCTGTGAGTTCAAGGCCAGCCCTGGTCTACAAAGCGAGTTTCAGACCAGCCTGTTACACTAAAAATCCCTGTCTCAAAAAAAAACAAAAACTTTCCCTTCATCTCTAGAGTTGTCTTGTACAGTGTACCATTTCTTCCAAGCCTTGTAGCATCAATTGATACTGCTGATGACCCTTTCTTTCTTGAAATGGATGCTTTCTGCTTCTGCCCACCCCATGCCTGGCATTAGACTGACCTCATTTCCCCCCACTCTTTGGGTCCTTTCTTCTCTGTCCTCAGTCACCTTGGATGACTCTTGAACTCGAACTGTTCTTGCGGAGCAGTGTCACGTGGTTTGAGCAGTCCAGCAAGGTTCACCTCTGCCTTAATGCCTTCCTTGTGTCAGATGATCCTCTCTCAAGACTGCCAGGCATAGTTTTCTGATTGCCCTGTAGATTTTCCCACTGTATATAAAATTTTCACCCCCAAGTTCAACATCTCATAGATATATATGATTTTATGTGTGTGTGTTGCTCGTGTGTATAAACACGCATCAAACATGTGCCTTGTGCCTGCGGAGGTCCAAAGTGTTGAGAATCGAGCCCAAGTCCTCTTCAAGAACAGCTCTTACTTGCTGAGTCATTGCTTGAGCACCCTCCCCCCCACACCCTTTTTAACAAAATCTTTTCAGGTTTCCCCAGCACCCTGAAGTCTTCCCTCAGCATCTTTTTCCCAGTCCAGGGACTCCATCACTCTTCCCACCATCTGTGTGTAGACCCAAAGCCCCCTGCTGTGCTAGCTGTGTGGTTCAGGATGAGTTGTGCAACCGGGTAACCTATCTGGTCTTATAACCTTAATGGTTATAATCTCTCTCTCTCTCTCTCTCTCTCTCTCTCTCTCTCTCTCTCTCTCTCGGTGTGTGTGTGTGTGTGTGTGTAAGAGAGAAAAAGAGCAAGAGAGAAGTGCAGTCTCACACAATGGGTATGGGAACACTCTTCTCATCCTAGCTACTAGGAAGATCATGAACTCCAGTCCTACTGGGGCTACAGAGCAAGTTCAAGGCCAGCCTGAGCAATTTAGTGGGATTCTGACTCTAAGTTACAAAACAACGGCCACAACCAAATGAGAGCTGGGGATGTAACTCAGTGGTAAAGTGCTTGTCTAGTATGTTCAAAGCCCTGAGTTCAATCCTCAGTATAAGGAAAAACAATCGGGTTATTGGGAGGAACATTTCAAATGGCGTAACACAGCGACTTAGGTCATTGGAAATGCTTCAACTACTGGGGACGGGCCTTAGCAAGAATTCTTCTTAAACCCTCTGCATTCACCATTCACCTAGCATGCCACTTAGCAGCCAAAGTCAAAGATACATTTTCAGTTTTGTTTTGTTGCCCCTTCCCACACCTAAGCTATGAACAGATGCAATCAGCTTTGGATTCTAGCACCTACCTTTTTCCATCCCTCACACATGCTCTTACTAGGTCGATTTTATTCAGCATTGCTTTCATGATTTTGAGACATGCATTGACCTTCAAATAGCTCTGTCCTCCATGGTCAGATGACTTTACTCCACTAATTCTCCCTGCCAGGCTTCTCTTCAAGCCTCCTCTTGGTTCACTGCTCTTTCTGCTATACTGGGGCCCACTCCTCCCCAGGACAGACCTAGCTCTGTGTAGTGGGTGCTTCAGGTCTCCAAAAGATCTCCTGTCACAGACTGGCCTTCATTCCAAGTCTCACTGTCACTGCCCTCAGACTGTGCCCGGGCCTCACAATTTAGCCTTTCAGGGTTTTTTTTCCTCCTTCCTCCTTTTGAAAAACAATAGCTTTAGTAAGAGATAACTCAAGTTCTAAATTTTACTCTTTTGAAGAGTACAATTCAGTAGGACATAGCACAGTCACAAAAGTGTGCAGACCTCACAATTAACTTTCAGACATTAAATATGAACTGCAGTCAGGGATGGTGACACACATCTTTAGTTCCAGCCCTCAGGAGGCAAAGGATTATGGAGAGTTCGAGGCCAGCTTGGTTTAGATAGTGAGTTCCAGTACAGCCAGGTCTACAAAGAAAGAGCCTGTCTAAAGAAAAAAAAAAGCCCTAAAAATAAACTTAAGTAAATAAAGAAGAACTGTGCCCACCAGTGCATCCTGCTCTCTCTGTACACCCCAGTCTCATTCTGATGGTCACCGAGAAGTCTCCCTCTGTGCTCTGCCCCTGATCTGGATACTTCATGGAAATGGAATTATGGAATCATCTTTTGTGGGTATCTGGCTTGATTCACTCGGCACGATTTCAACTTAGCATGCATCAGTGGTGTGTGTATGTGTGTGTGTGTGTGTGCGTGTAACGGCCAGGACCATGAGTTACTTTTATGTCACTGAGACCAAAGAGCCTGGCAGAAACAACTCAGGTAGGAAGGATTCATTTTCAAAATCTTTTATTGTTATTATTTTTTTAATTTTATGTGAATGGGTATTTGTAGATGGAGTTTTTCTGTCATGGGAACCACTTCCATATTACCACACAAAGGCTTAGTATTTTATAAAAGCTTGGCCAATAGCTCAGGCTTATTACTAACTAGCTCCTACGTTGTAAATTTACACTCTGCCACGTGGCAGTACCTTCATTATCATGGCACATTTATCTTGTTTCTCCGAATCGCCTCTCTACTCTCTGACTCCATCCTTCTTTTCCTCCATTTGATCACTCCGCCTATACTTTTGCCTGACCATCGGCCAATCAGCTTTTATTAGCCAGTGAGAGTAACGCATATTTATAGTATACAAAAGGATTGTTCTACAGCAGGTGTTTTGCTTGCCTGTGTGTCTGTGCACCACCATGTGCCTAGTGCTGGAGGAGGTCAGAAGAGGGCATTGGATCCTCTGGAACTGGAGTTAAAGATTGTTGTAGGCACTGGGAATTAAACCCTGGTCCTTGCCAGGCAGTGGTGGCGCACACCTTTAATCCCAGCACTCAGGAGACAGAGGCAGGCGGATCTCTGTGAGTTCGAGGTCAGCCTGGTCTACATGAACTAGTTCCAGGATAGGCACCAAAGCTACACAGAGAAACCCTATTTCGAAAAACCAAAATAAAACAAACAAAAAACCCCGGGGGTCCTCTGGAAGGCCAGCCTATGCTCTTAACTGCTGAGCCATCTCTCCAGCCCCAGGAAGGATACATTGTGACTCAGAGTTGGAGAGTGCCGGGAAGGCTCTTTGCTCCTGTAGTAGGGAACGGAGCGGTGTATGAAGCAGCTGGGACTCCTCGCATGTCTGTGGACCAGAGAACGGAGAGCATGATGGAGACAGGTAGGGCTGTGTGTTTGGAGGTCCACCCTAGCGGCTTACATCAACCGGCCAGGCACTATATCCCCGAACTCCCACAACCTTCCCCAAACAACGCTACCATCAGGAATCAAGTATTCAAACATGTGAGCCCACGGGAGACATCTCAGATTTAAACCATTGCAGGAATCAAAGCCAGGACCTTAAACATGACAGACAAAGTTTGTTTGTTTGTTTGTTTGTTTGTTTGTTTGTTGTGTCTCCCCCACCCCACCCCACCCCACCCCACCCCAGGACTGAACCATATTCCTTTGCAGCAATATCCCTTCATGGAAGAGGGCAGCATTCATGGGCTCCACCCATTCCTGAAGAATTATAATACAAGCTAATGGGTAGATA
>NC_022019.1:3481595-3487783 GCF_000317375.1 Microtus ochrogaster
CCATGCTCCTGTAAATTACCCTCCAAACTCCTAGGTAACACAGACATGAAATCATGAAAAGAGAGGTGGGGAGTGGGAAGATTGCCAGGAGTAGAAGGGACAAGAAAGAGTAACACGTCTGTGAATATGATCGAAATACATTGTGTACATGTATGAAAATGTCACAACACAACCCATTATCATATATAATTAATGTATGCTAATAAAAACACTAAAAGTATTCCATTGTATGGATATACCATATTTTATTACTTGAAAGACATTCATATTATTTTCATCTTTTAAACATTATGAATATTCACATACAAGGATTTTAGGGAGTTATTTTATTATTTCTGTTTTTTTTTTTTTCGATACAGGGTTTCTCTGTGTTGCCCTAGATATTCTGGAATTCACTCTCTATACCAGGCTGGCTTTGAACTCACAGAGATCTGTCTGCCTCTGCCTCCAGAGTGCTAGGATTAAAGGCGTGCGCCACCACCGCCCAGCTGGTTTTTAGGGTTTTCAGGAATTTTGTTTTGTTTTGTTTCACAGTGTGGGGGGGGGGGTTGAATCCAGAGCTTAGAAAAGGCAAAGGCAAGCACTCTGACCATGAGCTGCTCACCCTCAGATGGGGACTACAACTTTCTAGGTTGTAAACATGTTTGCTATATACCCAGGAATAGACTTTCAGGCTTATATGCTGTCTTTGCCTATTTGGACTACAAAATACTATAAACAGGCAACTTAAAAAAATTGTCTTTCAAGTTTTGGATGCTAAGAAGTCCATTTGTGTCTGGTCAGAACCCCTTTGTTTCATAAATGGTGTATTCTAGCTATGTCCATGTTTAAGAGACAATGAGCTAATTAAAGTCCAATTAGAACTTGTGGTTTAATCAGATGTGCCATATTTTAGTACTATTATTTTGGAGGTAAGGTTTCAACTTAGGAATTTGGTGGGTATCTCACAATAAACCTGTGTTTAGCTTTTTAAAGGAACTGCCAACTTGTTACAAAACAACTGGCCATTGTTCATTCTTTTCAGCAATCTATGTGAACTGCAATTCCTATAGAAATCAGAGGGTGGAGTGGAAAGCTTTGAAACACTCTTCTGGACGCGATTTGTCTGTTGCTTTCACGGAATCCCAGTAGTTGTGGCTACCTATGCAGAACTGCATAAGATGGAACCATCAATATCCCATCATCGGTTGGAGGAAAGAACCTTAGGCCCTACCCCGAGCTGAGGAACCATTGGCAGGTAAAGACTGCTAAGGAGAGAGATTAATTTTTCTCCAAGGTGTAGCTACTGATGATGAATGACACTAAGCATCACCTTAGATATTTATGGTCATTCATCTCCTGTCTATTAATATCCTTTGCCCACCAAATTTATTTATCTCTTTCCAGGCATGGGGGTACATGCCTTTAATTCCAACACTGAGTAGGCGGAAGCCGGTGGTTCTCTGTGAGTTCAAGGCTAGCCTAGCCTACATAGAGAGCTCCAGACCAGCCAAGGCTACATGGTGAGACCTCGTCTAAAGAAGAAAACAATAATAATGGTAATAATAATAAGAAATCTATTTATTTCAAATTATAACAGGCTTTTGTATATTCTAAATACAAATTTCTTAGAGAGATTCTTTTCCTTTTTTCTTTTTTTGTTTTTTTTTTTTTGTTTGTTTGTTTTTTCAAGACAGGGTTTCTCTGTAGCTTTTTGGTTCCTGTCCTGGAACTAGCTCTTGTAGACCAGGCTGGCTTCAAACTCACAGAGATCTGCCTGCCTCTGCCTCCTGAGTGCTGGGATTAAAGGCGTGCGCCACCACCGCCCGGCATTAGAGATTATTTTCAAATATTTTTCTTATTCTGTAGAGTTTGTTCCCTATATTTTAAAAAATTATTTTATGGCTGTGCAGCAGTGGCACACCTTTAATCGGGAGGCAGAGGCAGGCAGACCTCTCTGAGTTCGAGCTCAGCCTGGTCTACAAAACAAGTTCCACCACAGCCAGCCAGGGCTTTTACACAGAGAAACCTTGTCTCAAAAAAACAACAATAACAAAAAATATTTTATGTATGGTGGGTGTTTTGCCTGCACATGGGCACCATGTGTGTTCCTGATGCCACAAAAGCCAGAAGAGGGCGTTAGATTCCCTGGAACCAGAGTTGTAGACACTTATGAGCTGCCATGTGGGTGCTGGTACTGAACCTATGTTGGAGCACATGCTAAACCAGTATTCTGCCACAGACTTACATGAACCTGCCCCTCACATTGTGATGAATCCCAATTCAGCTAACTTCCTTTGTGTTACATTTTTATGTCTAACCCAACAAGCCACTGCCTTACCGGCGGCTTTGGAGGGCTAGTGTTGGGTTTCCTCTAAGAATGCTGATTTTAGTCTACAATCCATTTCAGCTCCCTTTTTGTGTATAGTGTGAGGCGTGGGTCTAACATCGTTCCTGGGTGGATAATCTTTCTGGTGTTTTCGCTGCCTGAAGAGGGTGTGCTGCGCTCCACACCTGCCTGCTTATTTCAGTACCCTACGCGCTAACCACACAACTACGACCATGCTATTATGAGCACATATGAACCTTGGGTATTTATTTTGACAAAGTTCATGACCTATCCTGATGTTCAAACACTCAAACTGAATCAGAGAGAGAGAGAGCAAGAGAAGGTAAAATCCCACATGGTTTCCTAGAAATAAATAATAAACAAATAAAATAAACTGAACTGAGAACAGCAAATGCAAGGAATGCATATTTCTTTTCCCGTGGAGCAGAGGTTGCATTGCTATCTCAGAGGTCTCCTTCAGTTGCCGTAGGAACCAGAACTATGCTTTTGCTCACACATTTTTCATTGCTTCATAGCTTACCAGTTTTTTCACGTTCCCCTCCCCCATCTCCGGTCCCCCTCCACAAGGCCTAACCGCTTAGAGGAAAACAGTGGCTGTTTAACCTTCCTTCCTACCCTGCATTCCCTGGTTTCTGTCTCCTTGGTAGCTTCTCATCCCTGACAATCTGCCTACCTAGTATTCGAAAGGAATAATCCATTATGCTTCCAATTAAATTTCAAGCCCCATCTTATATGTTCATGCTTGAAACCCCCTCCTTTCAATCCCATCATTATGTTTTGTATCAATACTCAAATAACTTTGAAAGTACACCACGGGGGAGGTCTGGATAAAAAGCCGAAGTCAACCTGAGGATTACCAAGTCCAGGGCTGCATCCGAGGACAGATCTGCGAGGTATCATTTGGTCTAAATCTAAGTCCAGTGCTTGGTACCTTATTTGGATATTGCTGCTTTCAAAGCCTGAGCTGTTCTTCCAAACACTGGAGTTCTCGGCTACTTTTCAGCATGATGTAAGTACCACAAGTATTGCATTGTCTTAGAGGCTTGGGGAGGGGGGTGTTCAGATAACAGACTACATTTAAATATGTTAGAAAACATTAGAAGTAAATATTTAAGAAATGTACTTGAAGACCTCACTTGATGAACTAGAAGGGGGAAATGTCCTAGTTTCAAAGGTTTGAGTTTTGGCTCCTCTTTAATCTTCAAAGCAGCAACAGCTTGAAATACTCAAAGTGAAGGCCTGAAAGAACCGGCTGCACCCACCCTAATTCTTTTTCCAAATGTATTTGACCAAGGGTCTCTGCCTCCCGGTGCTTTATACCATTCAAACAGTTTGCTGGCTTTTTAAGGTAGCATAAAGTCTCTTTCAAAACTATAATTTAAATGGGGCAGTTATTTACAATATTAAATATTCCCCCCATCACTACTTACTGAGGTAGATTGAGGAAACATGGTCAGCCAGCCATCCAAGTGGCACATTCTATAGTGGGAGGTTGTTCAGAAAATAGCTTACTGGGAAATGGTTAGAATGTGGAAGCTGAGGCATTAGAGGGCTATGAACCACCTCACTTGGCTTCAGCAAGTTTGAGGAAAAGGAATATTCAGAAAGGACAAGGATATTTTTGGTTCTAAAGACATGTTAGAGAAACTAGTCACTCCAGGCTTACCGGAACACACACAGGTCATGAGGAATAAATCTGGGCCTCGTTCCTGATTCCATTTTAATTTTCTGCCCTAACCTTCTAAGCCTCCAACCCATCCGCATCTTCTTTTTCTTTTGCGCCACTTCTAATGTCCACTGCCGTCTAGAGTATTCGTCCTTTACAGTGCGTTACATTGGTGCTTTGCCTGCATGTATGTCTGCGTGAGCGCTGGACTCTGGAGTTAGACAGTTGTGAGGCGGGTGCTGAGAACTGGACCCCGATACCTGGGAAGAGCAGTGAGTGCTCTTAATCGCTGAGCCATCTCTCCAGCCCAGGCCACAGAGCCTTTGGTGATAACGTGAGGAAACAAACAGATGCATGAAATGTTCACACAGGAGTTCCTTAATAATGAGGTTTCTCTATAGGCGAGATTCTCTGATATTGATACCAGTATGTTTTCTATATCCTTTGACCCATCTATCTGTAAATGTACACATAACATAACTCTTATTTGAAGTTGCTAAAATTCACACGCAAGGAAAAAAATCTGAAAATCCTGCCCTAGAATCTAGTAACTGCCCTAGCCACTCTGTCCATCCCACAGAGGATGTGACACTGAATGCAGTTCTTAGTGGTGACAGAAAAGGCCATGATGTGGCAGGTTTTGAGTTGGTAGAAAGACTAAAATCAAACCAAACAAAACTCCTCATGACTCCAACACAAATTAACATTTGTGGGGTTTCCTTCTAGTCTTTTTTTTTTTTTTAATCTATTTTAAAATAGGTGAGTTTTTGATTTTACAGCTTCATGTACATACATTTTTCTACAGATTTTTTTTGTTTGTAGTTTGTTTTGAGGAAGAATTTCTGTAATAGCCCTGGCTGTCTTGGAACTCACTAGACAGACCAGACTGGCCATGAATTTAGAGATTCACCCTCCTCAGCCTCCAGAGTGCTGTGCCACCATTCCTGGCTTGTATAGATTTTCTACTCTAGCAAGCAATTCTCCACATCATTAAAAATATTCTCCTATTTTTTCCCAACACCATGCTTTCATCAACACTTCTCCCGCCTGAACAACCCTGATTCCAAGTCAACTCCTTGCACGGTAGCAGTAACTGGAGTGGCAAGCCTGGTGAGAGGCATCAGTTCCTCCATGATGAACAGCTAGTGTAAGGCGAGTGGTTTCCCTTTTGTTTCCACCCCCAAACCTCTGGCATTTGACTAAGTTTCCCCACTTTCACTCCCTTGGGGGTGCCCACCCCTTTCTGGAGGTATTGTCGATGAACAAAGGGTTATCTGCCCAGTAGATTCCCCTTTGAAGTGCCTGAGGCACTTCAAGAAGTCCAAGAGACTTAAAACCACGCTCTTTTACAGTGTGTCTTATCTGAGTCTTCCCGACCTAAATAAATTTTGAGCCATGGATTTGCTAGAGGAGGCAATTTCCCTGGCTTGCTGATTCTTTAACAGAGTGCAACAGTTAGTGGGGAAGGTGGGATTGGGCCGTTCTCCACCTTCACTCAGTCTTCAACAGGTAAAGGTCTTCCCTTTGTGAGCACCGGTTCAAAGCTCCTTGGATCTCTTCGAGGTGTGGCAGAGGATGAGGAAGACAATGTGCGTGGACCCAAACCACTGAATATTCTAAGTTGAGGATGAAAAGTCGCAAGTGCGCGCAAACAGTTGGCGAGGGTAGAGAAGCGGTCTCGGGCAAACCGCTGCCGGGAGGGGATGTTTTCCCGCTTTTCCCGCGGGAGCGCAGGGGCCGGCTCTGGCATCTGGCGGGCACTTGGGTCCGAGGGGTAGGAATGCTCGCCCACGCCCGGGGGTCCAGCGGAGCCGAGGACTGCCGGGGCCCTGCTTGCCAGGCAACTTTTGTGACTCATTCGCCCCTCTGGCCTTTCTCCTGCTTTTGTGGGATGGGATGTTCAAGACAGACATCGTAAAGTTTCTGCACCCCAACTCCTCTCCCCAGCTCCTCCGCGCGATGTCCCCGCACACGTCCCGGGCCTGGGAACTTCCCGCGGCAGCTTCTCACGCACGCAGCCCAGACCCCGCTGCAGGCGCCGCCTCGGCCCCGCTCGCGCCCCTGCCCCCTCCCCAGCTCCGCAGCCCGAGAGCCCGGATGTTGGATTCCATCCCTGTGCCTGGTCCTTCATTTCCATAAAAGGGCAGCGCTCAGAAGGGCCGAGATTGCGGCCGCCGCCTCCCCCCGCGGCGC
>NC_022019.1:3488125-3501157 GCF_000317375.1 Microtus ochrogaster
CGGGCGGGCCCGGGCGCAGAGGCGGCAGGTGAAGGCGTCCGAGTCCGCTAGGCGGGCGGAGGCCGGGGACTTTGGGTGCTGCCTCGCCCGCGCCCAGGCGCCTTCGGGTGTGCGCGCGTAGACGCGGCTTCTCCGCCTTCTCCCTCGCCGCGGCCGGCGCAGCGGAGTCAGTGGGGTTTGTCTTCCTTTGGGGGAGTGACGCTGACGAGAGCCATTTCCTCCGCGCTCGCAGGAAGGAGCCATGGCTCTGGACGGGATAAGGATGCCAGATGGCTGCTACGCGGACGGAACGTGGGAACTGAGCGTCCATGTCACGGACTTGAACCGTGATGTCACCCTGAGAGTGACCGGAGAGGTGCACATCGGAGGGGTGATGCTGAAGTTGGTGGAGAAACTCGGTGAGTTGCACTCCAGATGCCTCCAATAAAGACTTCCCAGCATGGGAGGAGGGGGTGGGGAGGAAAGGCGGCGGGGGGAGGGGTGGTGGAATTGGGAGTTCCTAGCACTCGGCGTGTGCTATGCTTAAAATGCGAAATTTGTTAGTATTAGGGCGCATAGACCTGCTCCGCTTTGCGTCCTGTTTTGTTATTTCGAGTCTGCGTAAAGTAGTGAGTGATTCGAGCCTACCACATACTTAACTGCGGATTCCCGGGACGACTTGTTGAAAGCTACGAGGTGAAAGCTGCGACTGTGATATTAGGCTGTGTCACCACGTCTTACCCTCCTTGAACCTGGGTTGATACCGGTGCTTAGGGGGAGACTGTGCGAATTGCGTCGGTCATGAAGTTTCTGTAGCCGGACTACGTGATGGAGTGCCCTGAAATGTTCCACTCATCCGTTCTTGCGAGGGGTGGGGCAGTGCTTGACAAACTTGGTATCTATATTGAGTTGGAAGTAAGCTATTTCGAGCATTTAGTTTTATATTAAGCCCGTGAAAGAACTTAGTTTTTTTAAAAAATAAGACTTTATTAAACTAATTTGAGGTCGACAGACTTTCAGTACACATAATAGTCGATTGATTCTGACTCCGATTGGAAGGGCGACCACACAGGATATTTGAGAAAACTTGGCCCTACGCATTTCGTGACCAGTCAGACCATTTTCACCGGGCCAAATCAACTGACTAGATAAGATGGGTGATTTTATCGGGAGAGCTTTTATCAAAGGACTGCCTTCCTGGGCTGTGGCGCTTGCTGCTGTGTCTAATGAAGTTGTGCTAAGTTGTTGTGTAGTGGGATGTCATTTTAGACAGGCTTGGTTGGTTTTGATCAGCATTCATGCTTCGGGTCGTCCTGGAAATGTAAGGGATATTCATTTCTCAGGAAATGTATTTCTTATACAGGGGGAGGGGGTTGTATTTTTACCATATAAACTTAAATGAAATAGTCTGATACACTTTCGGAAGTTAGACTGAGTTCATTTAGGTGAACCTGTGTTATGCCCCTGCAGGGAATTTAATTATTGAAGGACCAAAGAGGAACTCATTGCAGGGGGGGCCTTCTCCTCTACAAAGTCCATTGTTTGACTCTAGGGACAGCCCAAGAAAGAGCCTCCAAGGAGCCTTCTGACAATTCGATTTTGCTGGTTTAACCAAGTAACTGTCAGCTTACAGTTTTTATTTGATTCAAGTAAATCAATCACTGTTGGCAAAATATTTCCTAACATTTTTTGCCCAGCTCCACTTGAGGATGAAAACTATCCAGTACGGTTACATTTTGACAAGGAAGCAGTTGTTTCTATCAGATTTCCTGATGTGTGACAGACAGACCTTAGTAATACATTGTACTTTTAAATTTAGCTAATTTTTGTTCTTGTTACTGGAGACGTCTCACTATGTAGCTCAGACTGGCCTGGAACTTGCAGTGTAGGCCAGGGTGGCCTCTGAGTTTTGAGATTAAAAGGATTCCCTACCTATGCTCAGAGCCCAGCTCTACATTGTGATTTTTAAAAATCATGCAATAAAGGATCTGTTAAAGGTGACTTAGATGAGTTGAAGTTCTCAAAAAAAAAGGCTTTAATGAATAAATAATGATTTCTACTATATTTACATCACTTTGACTGTTATGATATCACAATTATAAATAGAATTGTAGGAGATGAGCTGTTTGTAGACAGGATTGAGGTTATTTTTGAGTAACTATAATCTTAATAAAAAATGCTGACGCCGATTAATTATATAGAGAAAAACCTAAAAGGAGCAGCTGGAAACTCTTTTACCTTTCTTCAGCTGAACCAGGACTGATTCCTCTGTGTTTCAAGTTCCAAATAGGAGATATTTTTCAGCAAACTTTTGAAAGGTACATAGAGTAGGGCCATTTTAAAATGTCCACAAATCGGGCCAGTCAAATTAGAAAAGAATTTGTGGCTTATCAGGTTTGTCTTAAGTGGGAATGGGCTGCCATCTGAAGTCCTGCATGGTTATCACTGAGGTATTAATGGGCAGACTCAGTGGCTGCTTGTCCACAGTGGCTAAGTAGATCAAAGCAACCTACAGAGTCTAGATAAGAGATGGAGTCATTGTAGCCATGAGAGGGGACAGCGTCTGGTGTCTTCAGATTGCACTGCAGTATTGGGCATGTAGCAAAAGCAGACTATGTGGCCATAGACTAGTTAATGACGATATACTGCAGGCAGCCTTAACCTGTATCTTCAGGCTTGCACTGCCTTTCTGATAGTCTTTTCATACTCATTGGAGAGTATATGATTACCAAAGGTTTTATGATTCAAAGCTATCTCCCCCATACAGTATTCATGGCACCCCTTGATTCCCTGGAGTTAATAGATCCCAGGATAAACCCTCCCTTTGATGCGCTCAGTGTGGAAACTCTGGGAAGAGGGTACTTGGCTGTCATTAGGTCCTCAAGAATGCATGTGTACAAAAGAGGGAGCAACCATACAGTAGGTTATTATTGTGCAGCTACAATGTTCCTCTGAGAACAGATGGAGACAAAAGGGTAAATAATGCTTCCTTAGTAATACCTTTGTATTGGGTTTCAGTGTTTCTTAAAGAACATTTGCATTCAATAAAACTAGGGCTCTTTTTATACCTTTTCATTCATCTAGGGTGGCAGTTTCAGACACATCAGATTTCTGTTTTAATCACCGATTATATATTTGGCCAATAAAGCTCATGTTGTTAACACTAATAAAAAAAGAACATTTGCATTTCAGAGAATGTTATTGAAACCTGATTCTTCAATTATCTGCAAAGTCTCTCACATCTTAGTATAGAGGACATTTGTCATTCTGCTTTAGACGTTTAAGAGAAAACAAGGAGTATGTTGTGATAGGATGTGGGCTGTAGGGACTTAAGACTTTTATCATGATTGTACACCTCAGTGTATGTGAAAAATTGTTTTCTTCATCCCTTTAAAAGGCAATAATGAATGTTTTAACTATTACTATAATTGTTATTAAAATTAACATTTTAGATGTGCATAATGTAAATCCTTTTCATTGTGTATGTTATAAATTGTACTGTGTTCTATGAGGACGTTTTCATGCAGGTATATGACATGTGTTGTTGTATATGAGGGCATTTTCATGCAGGTATATGACATGTGTTGTTGTATATGAGGACATTTTCATGCAGGTATATGACATGTATTGTTGTATATGAGGACGTTTTTATGCAGGTATGTGACATGTGTTGAGCGAATGCTGGTTTGTTTTGAAGCAGCATCTCATTACTCACTGTGTAGCCAAGGCTGACCTTGAATTTAGCCTCCGATGTATGAGGATCCATGTAAACACTGCTGTGACTGTCATACATAGTGTGGGCTTTTTTTTTTTTTTCAAGAGACTGGCATATATAGGGTGGGGTTTTTTGTTTTGGTTTGTTTTTTTCAAGACAGGGTTTCTCTATGTAGCCCTGGTTGTCTTGGAACTCACTCTGTAGACCAGGCTGACCTCAAACTCTCAAGCTCTGTCTACCTTTTCCTCACCTGTGCTGGGATTAAAGGCATGTGTTACCATGCCTGACTCTTATTTTTTTTTTTTAAAGAAAAAACAATTACCAAAGATAAGGATTATGAAAATCAGATAAAAGAGGATACAATTTAATAATTATATCTAAAAATAAATTCTAAAAGAAGGCTTAATTGGATGGGATTCCTCTGGAGATCCCTGGAAAACAGTGACAGCCCCAGACCTGTGGGAGTCTGCAATCCAGTCAGCTGGGTTCTGAGGACCAAAGGGATGCTTAACTGAGGGATACTTAACTGGGTTGGTTTCTTCCCTTTTTTCTAGGTACTCTGAGCTAACGGTTGCCTGAGTTTCTGTTCACTGAATTTTAGGGTTACTTTACAAAAATCTTTTTAGAGCCAGGCAGTGGTGGCACATGCCTTTGGTCCTAGGACTTCGGAAGAAGAGACAGGAGTATTTCAGTGAGTTCGAGACCAGTCTGGTCTACAAAGCAAATTCCAGGACAGCCAGGGTTACACAGGGAAAACCTGTCTTGAAAAACAAAAACAACAACAATCTTTTTAGACAATTCTAAAAGTACTTCTTCAGTGGTGAGTAAGGAGTTTATAATATTGTGGAGCTACTGAATGGATGGCCCAACAGCCAGCTTGTGAGCTGGAAAGAAGGAATTGACTTACAAGACTGATTTCTTCTGAGTCTGAAGTTAACTAACATCAGATATAGATCAAAAACTCAAATTTCAAGATTCAGGTATAACAAAGAAGAAATGAATGGAGTTGACTTAAAAAAATTTTGAAGATTGCTGGGCCTGGTTGTCTGTCACATGCCCTTAATCCCAGCACTTGGGAGACAGAGGCAAGTGGGTAGGTCTCTGAGTTTGAATCCAGCCTGGTCTACACAGTGATTTCCAAGCCAGCCAAGGTTAGGACTTGGTCTCAAAAAGGGGGGTGTAGGGAGAGTCCCATTATCCAATTAAATTGTGAAATTAGCTTGCATGATCTAAAATAAAGTTATTAGTAAAGTTATTTATGAATTTTTCAAAGTGATTTCTTTCTTTTTCTTTTTCTTTCTTTCTTTCTTTCTTTCTTTATTTTTTATTTTTTTTTTTTTACAAAACCTTGTTTTTTTACAGGGTTTCTCTGTAGCTTTGGAGCCTGTCCTGGAACTAGCTCTTGTAGACCAGGCATGGCCTCGAACTCACAGAAATCCGCCTGTCTGTGCCTCCTAAATGTTGGGATTAAAGGTGTGTGCCATTTCTGCCTACTGAGTTCTGGGATTAAAGGTGTAAACCACTAACCACCGCCCAGCTTCAAAGAGATTTCTAAGTGTGCATTTATTGCACCTCCCAGAAATGCAAATAGCTAATTTTCAGAAACTCTAAAAGTAAGTTTTGTTGAGTTCCAGATGAAGGTGCTCGCTCACATTAGGACTTTACTACTCAGAGTACTTTACACTAAAGTGAGAGGTTGAGTGGGTGTCCACAGGGAGAGGGACCACATGACTGGACTGCCCTCTTCCCATCCTCATGCATATGGCTCCCTGAGGAAGGACTTTGTAGAATGGTGTCCATGCTGGAAAATCCCATTTCCCCCTTTGAATCAGGAAATGTAAATGTCTGCATAATGCAGACGTGGCAGCCCAAGTGTGCTAGGGTTCTAAGGCGTGGCTGTTGTTATTGTTGTTTGTTTTTATTTTCCAAGACAGGGTTTCTCTGTAGCTTTTGGAGCCTGCCCTGGAACTAGCTCTTGTAGGCCAGGGTGGCCTAGAATTCATAGAGATCTGCCTGCCTCTGCCTCCCCAAGTGCTGGCAGTAAAGGCATGCGCCACCACCACCCAGCTCTAAGTCATGTTTTAAGTCTTTGGGTAGGTGGGAGGAGCAGTTGGGATATCAATCAAGTAAACTGAACCCTAGATATATATCTGATAGCCCCCCAATACTCAGTGTTTCTGTACCGTGACTGATCCGTAGGAATTCAGTATTGGATTTTATGTTTCTTTGAAAACTTGCAAGTTCTTTGGGCAAGAGAAATGATTCACAGTAGGTAAAGGACCTGCCTGCTGCCAAGCGTGACAGCCACAACCTGCGGTCACTTTCTAGAGCTCGGGTGATAACTGACTCCTACAGATTGACTTTTGAACTTCGCACTTGCACTGTGGCATGCATGGACCCCAAAACAGGATACTAAGAATTTTTTTTTATGCTCCTTAAGAATCGAGGACAGTATAAATTTTATTATACTCTGTAAAAACCTCAAGAAAGTATGAGCTATTTTGTTGGGTGTATTCCGTGGTATTTGTTTCCTTAAAAAAAATAAGTACAGGATCTAGGTTGACCCAGCCTTTACCTTCCCAAGTGCTGGGATTAAAGGTGGTGCCTTCGCCGAGGTTTTCTTTCCCTCTGCCGTGTTTTATGCCCCAGTTTTCTACAAAGTTAAACAGCCTATTATATTCCAGGTAGGGGCAAAGGCTGGACTTGGTTTTTCTTTAGTTATTTACAAAAGACCTTGTTAGAAAAGTCTTTGTCGCCGGGCGATGGTGGCGCATGCCTTTAATCCCAGCACTCGGGAGGCAGAGGCAGGCGGATCTCTGTGAGTTCGAGACCAGCCTGGTCTACAGAGCTAGTTCCAGGACAGGCTCCAAAGCCACAGAGAAACCCTGTCTCGAAAAACCAAAAAGAAAAAGAAAAAGAAAAGTCTTTGTCACTTAAAAGAAAACAATGCAACTTTTGACTTTAGTCTTTGGCTCATCTTTAAAAAACTTCAAGGGCTCGGTGAGGACTTTTGATCTTCAGCTCTGTCCCCTTGTCATTTGATTTCATTGCTGGAAAACACAGCTTCTGGGGCTGGTGGAGCCTGTTGTTCCCCTTATAGCCTCTGGTCTTTTAAATACTCAAGCACATACTGGTTAAAAATGAAGGCTTCATTAGAGTACATTTTATCAAATTCAGGAAATATAATATTGATTTAAGACTGTCGTCTGTTATAAATCCATATTCAAATACATTCAGATTTTACTTGTTCCAGTAGCATTGATTGTAGCCAAATTGGCCTCTTATTCTTTAATACACCAAATGCCGAAGTGCAGAGTTGAAAGAGCATGTGCAGTTGAGATGCACATAGAACAGTGTCTCTGGACTTCAGCCTGTTAAGACGCCTCTTTACATTCAGTTTAACTCTCAGATTATTATTAGGCAGTTGGGGGAGGTTTTATCTTAATATTCTCTTTGTGATGGGTTCTCCTTATTTATGCTCAGACTGGCCCACAATTCCTGGGTTTAAATGATGATCTTGCCTTGAATTCCCAACTGTAGGGATTATCATGAGTGGCACCCTGCACCCAGCAGTGTTAATAAAATTCTCAGACATCATTGGCTATAGATTACCCCGAATACCAGCTGTCCTCAGATTGTTTTAGATGCTAATCAACGCACAGATCAGTAGGAAAAGAATGTGTTGTCTGTTTGCCAGAAGATCTGATTTCAACATCTGACTTCCACTTCCCGATTTGTGTGATCCGTGAGTAACCAATCCAACCTTTTGTGTGGGTCTTGACTTCTTTAAAATGGAAAAACCAAAGTTCTTAAGCCAGGCATGGTGGTCCATGCCTGTAAGCTCAGGAGATGAAGTCTAGAGTTGGCTACATAAAGAACTGCACTCCAGTTTGGGCTCCACGAAACCCTGTCTCAAAAAAGTAAACAGGGCCAGTGACACACCTCAGCAGGTAAAGACCTGCTGCCTAGCCCGGTGATCTTAGTTTAGTTCTCGGGACTTAGATGGTAGGAGAAAACTGGGTCTTAAAAACTATTCTCTGACCTACACACACGCACACACACACACACACACACACACACACACACTAAGGGAGCATACATACACATACATGCTCAAGAATAGATGTAATAAAAAATTGAAAAGACAAATTCTCATAGGTTTTGTTGAGACTTAACTAGGTTATTAAACATTGAAGTGCTTTATAAAAGCTACTACTATTATAAAAATACAATGAGTATATTTTGTCCACATTGAAAGTCTCTGGGTGTATACGGTTGGTGGAGGAAGGTATCTAAAGTACGGTGTAAAATACTTAGTTTCGTATTTGTGAGAGGAGAATTGTAAACCTCAAAAGGAGTTTAGTTTGGGATTACTGTGTGTTCTCATCTCCTAAGCTACAAGAAAAATAGCTACCATTCTGCTCTTCCCTGCACTTTGAAACACACCTGCCTCTGTAATGTAACAAAGAGCTATTTAACCACCGTTTTCCGAAGATTTCTGAAAATGTAATTGAACAATAAGTGGATGATGGTATTTCGGGGATTTGAAAAATTTATAGGCAGCGGTAAATTAATTCCCTACTTAATCTGTTTTATAAGAGTGGTGCTTTATATTCATTTATAATAAAGGAATAAAGTAAAATTATTTCTTGGCCTATTCAGAACTCATGAAAGTACTTTGAGGAAAAAAAGCTAATGTATTCAGATTCCTTGTTTATTTTGATGCTGAGATTCAAAACCACGGCCTCACAGATGCTAACTAAGCAACCACTCTGCCACTGGGCCAGACCTTCAGTCATGGATACAGGATTTTTATTTAATAATTTTGTGAAAATGTTAATATCCAAGTATATTAATGCCTTATCTGAAGCAAATAGTCTGCAAGTTGTTTTTAAATAATCCTTTTATCTTTTTAAGCTTTTTTAAAAATTTATTGCATATAAGTGTTTTGGCTTTGGGTGTGCACCGTGTACATGCCTGGATCTCCTGGAGCTGGAGTTAGGGATGGCTGGGAACTGAACCCTGGTCAGCGCTGAGCCATCTCTCCAGCATTTCCTTCTTAGATTCATAGTTTGATATCAGAGTTACTGTGTTAGACTGTAATCACTGCGGACCAGCACTTTTTCATTCTCTTGCTGGTTTTGTTTGTTCTTGATAGTGTCTCCTGCAACAAAGTGGCCTAGAGCTCTTGGGTAGCTGAGGATGACCTTGGACATTCGATCCCATTTTCTCCCAAGTCTGGGTACCCAGCTAATGTAGTACTAGTGTGTTGTAATAAGAGCGGCAGGCTGCATCCCCAGCACCCGGCTGCCCGCACTAGCTTTACCCAAAATAATTACACAGAAACGGTATTCTTTTAAACACTGCCTGACCCCATTAGTTCCAGCCTCTTATTGGCTAGCTCTTACATATTAACCTAACCCATTTCTATTAATCTGTGTAGCCCACGAGCTGGCTTACCAGGAAAGATCTTAACCTGCGTCTGTCTGGAGTGGGAGAATCATGGCGACTCCCTGACTTAGCTTCTTTCTCCCAGCATTCTGTTCTGTTTACTCCACCCACCTAAGGGTTGGCCTATCAAGGAGCCTAGGCAGTTTCTTTATTAATAAGAAATCACTCCCACATCATTTCCCTGGGGAGCCCTGTAAATGGAACATACTGATGTATCTCATTGAACCTGGTTTTTTGATACAGTTTGGCCCTTTGAATTTGAACATGTCAATAGCTTTTATTGTGAAATGGATGTGTACTATAGTGTGTGGGGTGTGTATGTGTGTGTGTGTGTGTGTGTGTGTGTGTGTGTGTGTGTGTGTGTGTGTTATGTAGGGGATGGTTAGAGACAGGGTTTCTCTATGTAGTCCTAGCTGTCCTAGAGCTCTCTAGACTAGGCTGGTCTCAAGGCTGGCTTCGAACTCAGAGGTCCACCCACTTCTGCTGCTTGCCAAGTGCTGGGATTAAAGATGTGTGTCACCACCAACCAGCTTGGATATGCGCTATAGTTTTATCAGTAATTGAAGCCATTGGAGTTGTTCACAATTTTTGGAGTTTGTGAATAGGGTTGCCATAAACATGTGTGGACATAGTTTCCCATTTCTCTTTGGTGAGGAGTGGCGTTGCTGGGCCTTGTCCCAATCCTTTGTGCATTGTCAGCCTTGTGGGAGAGCTTGGTTGGTCCCAGTGTGCCTCAGCTCACAGCAGCCAGGGCTTGCTCTATCTGCTGTCATGCTAACTGTTCTCATAACTAATTTTGCTTTTGGGTCGAGTGTCTGGAATGAATAATGACATTGGTGTGCTTTTCAAAGTGTTTATTTGCTGCTATGTATTAGTAAATGAAGCTGACTGGCCTTCCTGGCCCAGAGATTCCGGACCACACACACACACACACACACACACACACACACACACAGTGCTAGGATGACAAGCACACACTACTTTGCCTTTTTAATTGAGTGCTTGCATTGCAAGCATTTACTGATTGAACTGGTCTTCCCAGTCCATTTTTATTTTGTGTTTTAATTTTCTAAAGCTTTCCTTTATCTTAAGTATATATGTATGTATCTGTGTGTATGTGCATGTGTAAATGCAGGTGCCTGCAGAGGATGTCTGCCTGCAGAGGATGTCTGGCTAGTTGTAGGCAGTTGTGGGCCACTTGGCATGGGTGCTGGGAATGGCTCTTGAGTCCTCTTCAAGAGCTACCATCTGGATGCTGAAAATCAAACCCTGTACCTCTGGAAGAGCAACTGTTGCTCTTAAAACTCAGCCATCTCTGCAGCCTCCTTACGTGAGACTATTTTACATCAGTGTTTCACTCATCTCCCAGGTTGGCCTGGCGCTATGTAGCCCAGGTTGGCATGGTGTTGGTGCTCACTATGTAGCCCAGGTTGGCATGGTGTTGGCGCTCACTATGTAGCCCAGGTTGGCATGGTGTTGGCGCTCACTATGTAGCCCAGGTTGGCTTTGGATTCATGGAAACCCTCCCACCTTGGCTCTTTGAGTGTTGGGTTTACAGATGTTAGGGTCACACCCTGTGGCCGATTTAGCATTTAGACTTGTCTTCTGTCTAGGTACACGAGGACAATCCCGGGATGACCTCAAATTTTGCTAGGTTACCCATCTGAAAACACGAGCAGGACCATCTCTAAATTTATCATCTTCTCTCAGCTCTGTAGCTTATATTATATTGTAATTTAAAAATATGCCAGGTTTTTTTAAAAATATTTATTTATTTATTTATTATGTATACAATATTCTGTGTGTATGCCTGCAGGCCAGAAGAGGGCACCAGACCCCACCACAGATGGTTGTGAGCCACCATGTGGTTGCTGGGAATTGAACTCAGGACCTTTGGAAGAGCAGGCAATGCTCTTAACCTCTGAGCCATCTCTCCAGCCCTATACCAGGTTTTTTAAAGGTTGATATTTTGAAGCATCCATATCTTTTTCATAATAGATCACCCAGGGTTATTAGTAAAACGCCAATAAGGTGCTGGGGTTATTGATTGTAGTGCCTTTATTGGGTAAGTGCCTTCTGGTGTAATGTTCCTTAATGTAATTTTGGGGTTCTGACTTAAAAATTTTATAAGCCTTAAAATTAAAAATAACTTGAAGAAGGCAAGTGATTGCTGTATCCGTTTTAAAAAACTTTAGGCAGTGTGGTGCTAAATTCTGTTGCCCTGGAAGCTACCTGTGCCAGGATCCTGACTGTGCCATAGACTAGCTGTGTGATGCCGGGCTGTACCCCTCATCCACGGCCTTGCTAGTAGAGTGTCGACTACATCAGCAGAACTCTGTGGTGACGATGAGAAGCGCCGTCACATTACGGGACATCAGTGGTTTGTACAGCTGTCCCTCGAGCTGAGCTAGGGAAATCATCGTATTTTGTAACCGATTGAAGATTTAGTCTTTTATGAAGTTAAGCCAGCTAGTACTCATTTATTCTCTGTCATATTAGAACTATATTGAGCTTTACTGTACTACCTTGTATTATTAGTAATAATATTATAAAGAGTTAAGTATGATTTATAAGCACTAAATTTTATGCTTCAAACATGTACTGTATTGGCATAAGAGTATTTATATAAATTTAGTATTCTAGCCGGGCGATGGTGGCGCACGCCTTTAATCCTAGCACTCAGGAGGCAGAGGCAGGCGGATCTCTGTGAGTTCGAGACCAGCCTGGTCTACAAGAGCTAGTTCCAGGACAGGCTCCAAAACCACAGAGAAACCCTGTCTCGAAAAACCAAAAAAAAAAAAAAAATTTAGTATTCTACTTTGACTTGTCTCTTCTTTTTTGCTAGCAGTTAAGAATTTAGTTTAAGTGGGGTGGCAGCAGCACACGCCTTAGTGAAATTAACTCACTTTTTGCCATCATTCCACTTTCACTTATGGGGAAAGATGGTCTTTGCATTGTAATTACTAAAATGTAGCAAAATCGGTGTGAGTGGAATAGAGGAGTGGCACTGGAGACCCTGGCCAGGATATAGGGAAGGGTTTCTAGAGGACCAGGCCTGGAAGCTCAGATCTGAATGTCTTCTGAGAGAGGCTTAAAATGTCAAAGCTGTGTAACGTATCCTTATAAATAACCTTTTGAGATAGTTAATGCCTTTAACCACTTTTAAAAGGACAAATGTCATTAATTGTGTGAGTTGACTATTATCTAGTATATATACTCTAGTGACACACCTTGAAAATTTGTAGGGTATTTACCTTGCATGTAGTCAGAGTCCTGGCTTCTAGGAACTAAGCCAGGTTGAACAAATTAGCAGTAAGCCTTCAATTTTGGGTAGAAAGTTACCCACCCTTTGGAAGTGATAATTGTGTAGTGTCTACTGTGTGTAGTTGTATGGTTTAATTTGATCTGAGAAACTTATCAACCACTTTGAGCTAGTATATAGTAATAAGTACAAATAAAGAAATTAGATAAATGGAAATCAATGGGCATAATTTTGTTTTTGTACTTCAAAAAATTATTTGTGTCTTGGTTTTTGTTGTTTGGCTTTATTTGCTTTTAGATAGGGTTTTGCCATATATGGGACTAGCCCAGAATTCACTATATTGTCCAAGCTGGTGTTTTATTTGCTTTTTGTTTTTTGTTGGTTTTTTTTCGAGACAGGGTTTCTCTGCAGCTTTGGAGCCTGTCCTGGAACTAGCTCTTGTAGACCAGGCTGGCCTCGAACTCGTAGAGATCTGCCTGCCTCTGCCTCCCGAGTGCTAGGATTAAAGGCGTGCGCCACCACCACCCAGTCAGGTTGGTGTTTTAGTTATCTAAGTTTTTGTTGCATGATAAAGCACCGTGACCAAAAACAGCCTGAGAAAGAAAGGGTATTACTAAATACATAC
>NC_022019.1:3501820-3511391 GCF_000317375.1 Microtus ochrogaster
CCCTTTAAATAAATATCACCCCATTAATCATAATTCCAAACTGGTGTGGCATTGTTTGCGACTTATGCCTTCATACAAGCAGTAGGGATAAATCCTGGTGCCACTATCAGTGGCCCCAGTCTTTCCCAGCCATACAACTGTCACCCACATTCAGGGGGTCTAGTTTGGTCCTATGTTGGTTCCTTCCCTGTCCAGCTGGATTTGGTGAGCTCCCCATTAGCCCAGGTAGAGTGTTTCAGTGGGTGTCCCCATTATGGTCTTGACCATTTTGCTCATATTCTCACTCCTCCCACTCTTCAGCTGGACTTTGGGAGCAGAACCCATTGTTCCACTGTGGGTCTCTGCCTCTGTTTCCATCAGTTGTTGGATGAAGGTTCTATTGTGAGAGTTAAGATATTTGTCAATCTGACTACAGAGCAAAGCCAGTTCAGGCATCCTCTAGGTGCCCCTCAACCGAAGAATGGATAAAGAAAATGTGGCACATTTACTCATTGGAGTTCTACTCAGCATTAAAAAACAATAACATCTTGAAATTTGCATGCAAATGGATGGAACTAGAAAAAACCATCCTGAGTGAGGTAACCCAGAACCAGAAAGATGAAAATGGTATGTACTCACTTATAAGTGGATATTAGCTGTAAAGCAAAGGACATTAAGCCTATGGTTCATGATCCTGGAGAATCTAAGTAACAAGGTGAACCCTAAGAAAAACATAGATAGATACACCTAGAAAGGGAAAATAGACAAGATTGCCTGACAATTGGGAGCATGGGGGTGGGGGGAAGAACAGAGGGTTGAAAAGAGGACGGGAGAAGGGGTAGGGGGAGGTGAACATGAGGGAACCGGATACTTGAGATGGAGGAAGGACAGAGATGAGAGCAAGGAAAGAGACATTTTGATTGAGGGAGCCATTATGGGACTAGCAAGAAACCTGACTCTAGAGAAATTCCCAGGAATCCACAAGATTGACCCCAGCTAAGACCCTAAGCAATGGAGGAGAAAATACCTGTACTGGCCACCTCTGACTTAAAAAAAATCTTCCTACCTCCCCCTCTGTATGGATCCCTGCGCCCTGAGAGGAGGGCTTTGATGAAAACATCCCACATAGGACTAAGTACTCCGAAGTCTCTTGCCCTCTGCACCTTGGTGTAGTTGTGGGTCTCTGTTAGTCCCTTCTACAGCAAGAAGTAAGAATCAGGGCTGAGCAAAGCTCTGATCAAGGGGTATAGCAGTAGGTCATTATGTGTCGTTTTATTGCTTGTTCCTTTAGCAAAACAATAGTAGTAGGTTTTTCCCCTAAGCCTATGACCTATTTTTCTCACATTTACTGGCAGGTATGTGTTCTTTATGAAGGAGTGAGTCTTAAATCCACTCACGAGGTGGTTGGTTACTCCCATATTTCTGCCACTATTGCACCAGTAGATCTTTTTTTGTTTGGGGTGGTTTGGTTGTTATGCTGTTGTTTTGAGACAACCCTGCCTATCCTAGAACTCACTATGTAGACCAGGCTGCCCCTGCCTCCTAAGGCCGGCATTGAAGTTGTACGTCATCATGCCTGGCTAGCAAGCACTGGTGTTTTACAGGTTAATAACTTCTTATCTCTGATGCCCCGCCTCTCTTCTTTCTCACTCCTGAATGGCGCTGTTTTCTGTTGGAAGTGTTCAGACGCATCAGTCAGTCTGAGAGTTTTGTGGTCCCTCTAGCTGTCCTCTCTCATCATCTACAGTAAATATCAGCGAGACTGGTTGGCAGGTCCCAAGAAACTCCAGTTCCCCAAACTCCAAGGGCAGTGCATATGTCCAGAAATGCCAGTCTTGGCTTAATTCAAACTGTGCTCTAGAAGGTTTTTTGGTGGCTAGATAAAGGCCAGCATTCCTCAGGAACTTATGAAACAGGTTCCCGTCACCCAAAAGGAGTCACTTCCCTTACCTCTGGCAGAAGGGACAGATATGGCTCTTCATTGACATATATCTTTGATGCCTATCAACATACCAAAGTCAGTGCTCTCTCAGAGTGACCAGGCTCTCTCAGTCCCTACTCACAAGGACGAGGGCTTTGGGGAATTAGAGTTTTCTTTAGACCTGATATTTCAGCCTTTTGTTGATGATAAAGGATAATCTCTGACTGTTTCACAGCTGGAGAGGGCCCAGAAAGGCTGGGATGCTGGTCAAAGGTGGGGAGGGGGAGGGGAGTCAGCTAATGGCAGGAGACACGGAAATTCCATCAGAAGCATCTGGACCAAGTGTGAAGAAACAAGGTGCAAATCACATTGGCCAGACTGGTTCATACCGGTTTTCATCATGATTTGAGCTTACTGGTAGGCTCTGCAGTTGATTCCTGGATGTTGTCTTTTGACATATATATTTATATGGATAGAAAGTCTTAGCATGATCTTTAATCTGCACTGAAATCCTCTTTGTAGAATAAGCAGTTAACAGCTGGAATAGGCTCACACCTTTGAGCCATAGCAAAACAAAGCCTGAAAAGTTACCAGCATAGTAGAAGCATAAACATTCATTTGTAATAAGAATTTCTCAGCAGGGAAGAAGACAAAGGGGAAGAGCTTGGACGAGCCAAAAGATGGCCCTCTGGTAAAAGCATGTCCTATCCTGAGGGCTGGCTGTAGAGAGAGCAGACAGGTGTTTTCAGCACAATGAGAAGCACTTTTAAGTCTGTTTAGAAAACAACCCAAGAAAATGTAAACTTTTTTTTTTGTTTTGGTTTTTCGAGACAGGGTGTTCTTCTTAAAAAAAATAATAAAGGCAGGGGTGTTCTTCTTGAAACACGGGGCACAGGACAGACACACATGGCGGAACAAACACAGACACGACACGGCGGCTCCCACGTGGGTCCACTTTAATGGGGGAGGGAAACACAGAAGGGCGGGAAGGGATGTGCAGGACACATGAGGAAAGGCAAACGAGAGCGAGAGCGAGAGCGAGAGCGAGAGCGAGAGAGAGAGAGAGAGAGAGAGAGAGAGAGAGCGCCAGCCTCGTGTAGCCCTGCCTTTTTAACGGGGAGCGCAAGGGTGTCTGGGGTGCGCACAGGTATCCGTAGTCCAGGGGGAGTATGGGAGTTGTAGTTTCCAAAAGAACAACACAGGGTTTCTCTGTGGTTTTGGAGCCTGTCCTGGAACTAGTTCTTGTAGACCAGGCTGGTCTCGAACTCACAGAGATCCGCCTGCCTCTGCCTCCCAAGTGCTGGGATTAAAGGCGTGCGCCACCACCGCCCGGCAAAAATGTAAACTTTTGAGCCTGCGGCTATCATAGTAGCCAGTGCTTTTGTTACCAAGACCAGATTAACAGTCTCTCAGAACTCCATTAATTAATGTTAAAACTTTGATTTTTGTAGACTTAATGCCATATGTATAATCTTTAAATCTCAGTTTTAAATCACTTCCAAAGACCTTTACAACTTACATAAACCTTTTTTCTTCCATGTGGAGACATCCAGTCATTTACCATACTGAGCGCAATCTTTGAAAAGCAAGTTTATTTATATAAAGCAGTAATAAAATAGCAACAGCTTGGTAGCTTGATTTGTCTTTTCTAGAAACCTGTTTTGTGAGCCCCCCTTTCTCAGTGAGAAGCCTGTCAGCAAGGTAAACCTCCTTCTCCCTGACTCACGCTTCTGACGTGCATTGGCTCTTAGACTTGTCTGTGACGGTGCTTGTCAGTTAGTGTGTCATTCTCAGGCTCTCCTGGATGTGAAACCTTGTTTTGGCTTCATAAATAGAGCGGATGGGATTGGCTGCTGCCATAGGGAGCCAGTTGTGGGATGCTCCATGGAGACCGCTCCACAGTCGTCCACTCAGCTACAGTAACGTGTAGTGACTTTTCCTTCTAAAAACCCAAACTAAAGGGCTCCTTGGACCTGCCATCCCTTTCCTGTCACCTGTTTCTCTGCCCTCCCCCAGCCATCAATCAGCATTCAGTTCGTTTCTGGGCTCCTGTTTACTTTGCATCCTCTTGGTGAACACTATTATAGTCTATTATTATGAAGCACAAGTCCCCCTGCTTAAAACCAGTTCCAGACCTATTTTGACATAGTTGATATAAGGTTGGTGGTAGGAGATACTCACCTTTATTTCCACACCCCCAACCAAAACCCAAAAAAATATAGACCTCAGCCCACAGATGGAATAACTCTGGTTCGCAGATGGATCTAGGCATCAGTACTTTTAAAAATTGCTTAGACTTAAAAGCAATTTTTTTAAAATGCTACTTAGACAATTACAATACTGACCAGACTGAAAGTCACTAAATCGCTTATCTCATGCACACAGTAAAACCTGGACAACTTTCTACAGCAAACAAGGCTCCGGCTGCCAGGAGTCTGTGGCTGCTGACAACAGCCGTCTGGTCATCCATCTCCTTCAGGTGCCACAGCTTTGTTTCATCCAGCACCACCGTCTCTAGCATTGGAACAGTGCCTTTTGGCACACAGGTTAAGAGATGCTTGTTAATGTATCGTTTGACTGATGCTGGTTGATATTCTGTAGCAATGGTGTGAATACTGTAGACTAGGCTGGTAGCCTGGCCTGGAGGTGCTGGGGATGGCTCTGTGATCATGGGAATCCACAGAAAGGTGCATCCTTGATTTTGTAAATTGTCTCTGGAGCTCCACAGATGCTGTAGTGCACACTCCTGTAATACCAGCATGTCCACTGTTTCAATATATGCTCCAGGCTACACAATTCCCCTTCTATCCACCTTCCAACACCATTTTTCTTTTTGGGGTGTGTGTGTGTGTGTTTGTGCACACATGCACACATGTACACGTGCATGCATACATATATGTACCGGAAGTTGATGTCACTGTGTGTGTGCATGTGCACGTGTGCCCTCATGTGGATGCTGCATGCATACCAGACACAGTGTCAAGTGTCTTCTATCAACTTCTTTTTTCTTTGAAACAAATTTCTGTTCTGGATAGTTTTATGCCCATTTGACACAAGCTATAGTCATCAGGGAGGAGGGAGCCTCAGTTGAGAAAGTGCCTCTATAATTTCAGGCTGCAGGCAAGCCTCTAGAACATTTTCTTTAATTGGTGATTGATGGAGGAGGGCCCTGGGTTCTGTAAGAAAGCAAACTGAGCAAAGCCATGGGAAACAGCCAGTAATCAGCACCCTCCATCGCCTCTGTATCAGCTCCTGCCTCCAGGATCCCATCTTTTTTTAGTTTCTATCCTGAGTTCCTTTGGTGATGGACTATGGATGTGGAAGTGTAAGCCAAATAAGCCCTTTCCTCCCCAGCTTGATTTTGGTCATGGTGTTTCATCATAGCAATAGTAACCCAAACTAAGACAGTCTCTCTATGTAGCCCTAGCTACTCTGGAATGGAATTCTCTGAGTAGATTTCCTGCCTCTGCCTCCCAAGTCCCAGAATTAAATGTGTGCACCACCACTCTTGACCTCCATCACTCTTCACCTTGTTCTTGGGGATAGTTTCTCACTGAACCGGAAGTTCACTGACTCTAACTAGACTGGCTAGCCAGGGAGCTCCAGCCATATGTCTGTTTCTCCCACCACAGGACTGAGATTAGGTGCGCTACATATGCCCTTTCCCCCTAAGATCAGGTCCTTTTTATTTCTTTCTTTTTTTTGGGGGGGGGGCATTTCAAGACAGGATTTCTCTGTAGCTTTGGAGCCTGTCCTGGAACTAGCTCTTGTAGACCAGGCTGGCCTCGAACTCACAGACATCTGCCTGCCTCTGCCTCTATAGTGCTGGGATTAAAGGCATGCGCCACCACCGCCCAGCTTAGGTCCTTTTCTTGTGGATAAAGCACATAGGTCCCGCCTGCCTTGCCGTAGGTAAGAGTGTGTCGTAAGGTGGGTGAATAGCCCACACAGGAGTTCCCGTCCTTGTATTACTGTTGTTCTTGTCTGTGTTTATCCTTGCTGGGTGCTGGCAGGCCGCTCCCTCATGGAAGAGCCAGGTCAGCAGGCTTCGAAGGGAAGAACAGCAGTCAACTTGTAATCTATAAACAGGCCCGTTGCATTTCCATGTTCCAGTGTGAGCTGAGCCTCTCTCAGACCTTTGTAATGATGTGCTGTGTGTCTGATGGGGAACGGGGAAACAAGGAAAACGGGCATCAGAGAGTGTTTGTGCCCTGGACCCAGTCTGAAGACCAGCTGATGGAGAGTTGAGGGTTTTGTGGAAGTGGGTTTCTTTCTTTTTTTTAAAGGAGGCTAGCTTTATTCTAACTCTCAGTTTCAGGGTATAGTCCATGGGGAGGGAGCAGAAGAGATTTCAGTGTATTCTTACCTGATGAAGTTTACTCTAACACTGCTTATGTGAAGAGCTCACAGACAGTCCAGACAGCACTGTCCTTCAGATCTGGAGGGCCACAGCTTGTCTGTCAGGATGACATTGATGTTGAAGGCAGATGCTGTCATTGTATCTGAACAGGTGAGTGTGGCCCTGTGCTTATGGACACTGGAACCCATTCTTAGCTCCTGGGGACACAAAAGAGCCAGTAGTTGGTGCATTTGGTCCCTCAGCCATTCATAGTTCACCACCTTTAGCTTTACATCTTAAGTGGGGTGTTTCTTACTTCAAAGTGTACTTTCTGACCACTCGTAACTTTTGTGGTCTGGAGCAAGTTGCCTATCAGTCTAAATGTATGTGTAGCTTCTATTTCAGATTGCTCCCCCTCAGGCTACGCTCGCTCTTAAGCACTTCCTCGGGACCACATTTGACATTGTTTGAGTTTGTCCTTTGTTATAGCTGAAAGCACCGCTTCTGCCTTGCTACCCTGTCAGGCAGCTGCACTTCATATCACTCAGCATTTATTTCAGGCTGGTAGCAGGTGCTGAGGAGCTACCCCCACTCCCAGTTCACTGTCAGCTGTGTGGACAAATTCCTGACATGCCGGCAACTTCTTTTGCTAAAGCACAGAGATTTCTGGACTTGCTGTGTGCCTGTGGAGTGCACGGTCCTAGGCCACTGGAGAGGTAGCCAGGAAGCTCTGGGCATTGAATGACCCCAGAACAATGTTTAACCTAGCAAGTGGAGAAATACCAAACCCAGGTTAGTTCTCAGAAGGAATGGACTGCAGTTGTCCACACTGGTTAGTCAGCCAACTTACTGGCCGTTTTCTTCTTCCCCCGGCAACTGCTTCACTCCTTCTCTGCAGTGGGCCCCTCCCCTATTCCAGAAGTAAATCACCTCTGGAGGAACCCAAATCTTCTGGATTTTTGGAATTAGAGTGCTTTTTAAAAATTAATTAGTAGTTATTTATTTTATTTTTTTAAAAATATTTATTTATTATGTATACAATATTCTATCTACATGTATGCCTGCAGACCAGAAGAGGGCACCAGACCCCATTACAGATGGTTGTGAGCCACCATATGGTTGCTGGGAATTGAACACAGGACCTGTGGAAGAGCAGGCAGTGCTCTTAACCACTGAGCCATCTCTCCAGCCCCAATAGTTAATTTATTTTGGGAGTTTGGATACAGGGTTTTTCCTTGTAGACCAGGCTGTCCTTGAACTCAGCTCACCAAGATCCATCTGCCTCTGTCTCCAGCGTGCTAGGATTAAAGACATTCATGCACTCCCACTGCTTGACTCTGACTGTTTCAAAAAGATTTGTTTATGTGTTTGGATGTTTGCCTGCACGTGTATGTGTGTACACCATGGGCGTTCCTGGTACACAAGGAGGCCAGAAGAGGGCAGTAGATCCCCTGGAATTGGAGTTACAGATCTCTGTGAGCTGTTGTGTGAGTGCTGGGAATCAAACTCAGGTCCTCTGCAAAAAAGCAACAAGTGCCCTTAATGGTTCATTACTTCAGCCTCAGGATGAGTGTTATTACCAGCCTTCCCTTCTTTCTTTTGCTTGCTGGAAATACCTGACTTTATTTCCTTAATGATGATGATGTCACAGGCATCTTTACAGAAGTGCCTGGTTAGAGGTATGGGGAGGAAGGATTGCATATCTAACTACAGATAAACTGGCTCAGCTCAGCTTCCCCTGATTAGCATAATCTCTGTTCCGAAAGAGAAAAGAAGCATGCGTGACCAGAACTCTTTATATATAAAAAAGCCTGTCTGCTCTAAGCTAGTTAAGAACTTGGTACTTCCAAAAGTTGTCAGATTTTGTGCTGGAAAATAAGACGTGAACCCAACATGTATGACAGTTCCACGTGTGTTTGCAGGTGAGCTCCCAGCGCCGTGATTGACTGGATTATCCCTGTGCAAAACAAATATTGAAAAAAACCTTTTTTATTAAATTCAGTTGATGAGGAGGGGACACTGAAAAAGGGAAGGGAGAGGAAGCTTTGGTTAGGATATAAAAACAAGAAAATAAATAAATAATGTGATTGATAGTTTGATGGGGAAATAACTTGGAGAATCATCTTTGCTTTGAATAAGATACCATTCATCAACTGTCATATAAAAGAGACTGTATCTCCACTGCTTTAAAGTATGGCTGGATCCTTAGCAGGGAGTTGGAAGCTGTGCCACAGCACTGTGTCCTCCCCTTTATGTCAGTCCTGCTGGTTGCTATAGCAAGAGCTTCTCCGAGTGTCTCAGCCATTTTTATTTATAAGGATGTTCATATCAGTTTCTTTGAGGTTGGTGGTGCTGAGTTCTCTTTGGTTTGGCCCTTTCTTCCTCTAGAACACTTGTTTGCTTGTTTTCTTGCTTTTTAAAGTCATGTCTCTCTTTTTTTGCCACATAGTAAGCTTAATATACGGTTGGTCCAGAAAGACTTTTCTTTAGATAGTACTATAAACACTAGCTGAAGTTAGGTTGCATCTTCCTGTTACAGGTTTACTGTTACTTATCTGATTGTAGCCAAGTATCATGTATTTGGTTTCTTTTCTTTCCTTTTTTTTTACATTTATTTATTATGTATACAGTGCTCTGCCTGCATGTATGCTTGCATGCCAGTAGAGGGCACCAGATCTTATTACAGATGGTTGTGAGCCACCATGTGGTTGCTGGGAATTGAACTCAGGTCCTCTGGAAGAGTAACCAGTGCCCTTAACAACTGAGCCATCTCTCCAGCCTGTGTATTTGGTTTCTAAAGCTGCTAAAGCAGTTAGTAGATATTAATGCTTTCTGAACTGAAATATATATGTTCAAAGAAAAAACTTGGGCCGTATGCTTTTTATTATTATTATTATTATTATTATTATTATTATTATTATTATTATTTTACGTACATTGGTATTTTGCCTGAATTTATCTTTGTGTGAGAGTGTCAGATCTTAGAGTTACAAACAGTTGTTAGCTGCCATGTGGGTGCTGGGAATTGAACCCTTGTCCTCTGAAAGAGCAATCAGTGCTCTTAAACACTGAGCCATTTCTCATGCTCCCAGGCTGTGTGATTGTTGTCCTGGTTGGTTCTTGTCAACTTGTCACAAACTTAGACATATCTGGGAATAGGGAATCTTGATTCAGAAAATATCTTCATCTGATTGGCCTGTAGTGTTGAAATAAGAGCGGCAGGGCTGCGTCCCCGGCACCCGGCTGCCTGCACAGCTAGCTTTATACCCGAAATAATTACACGGAAACTGTATTCTTTTAATCACTGCCTGACCCATTAGTTCCAGCCTCTT
>NC_022019.1:3514526-3532169 GCF_000317375.1 Microtus ochrogaster
CCTGTTCTGTTTTCTCCGCCTACCTAAGGGTTGGCCTATGAAATGGGCCTAGGCAGTTTCTTTATTAATAAGAAATCATTCCCACATCACTGTAGTAAGGTATTTTCTTGATTGACGGTTGATGTAGGAGGACCAGCTCACTGTGGGCAGTGCCACCCTTGTGCAGGGTAAGCCAACTATGGGAAGCAGGCCAGTCAGCAGCCCTCCTCCATGGCCTCTGCTTTATAGTTCCTGCCTTGACCTCCCTCAGTGATGGAGTGTGACCTGAGAGTTGTAAGCCAGAATAAACCCTTTCTTCCCTGAGCCAATTTTGGTCCTGATGTTTATTCTGTCACAGCAATAGAAACTGGCAGTTCTGAGTTACCTTCCTCAGGATGTTTTGGGGAAGCATGTTTAGGCTGCAGGCTGTTCACATTTGTTTTGGAGTTCTTTCCACGCTTTCTTCACCTAGAGTGTCACCTTTATTCACTTTGATTCCCTGTCCATGTTCCTACCCTTACTGTATTAACACATTTATTTATTTTTATTTCATGTACATTGGTGTTTTGCCTGCATATATGTTTGTATGATGGTGTCAGATCTCCTGGAACTAGAGTCAGACAGCTGTGAGCTGTCATGTGGGTGCTGGGAATTGAACCTGGGTCCCTTGGAAGAGCAACCAGTGTTCTCAACCACTGAGCCATTTCTCTAGCCCTTAACACATTATTTTTATTTCTTCTTCTTAAGACTTTATTTTATTTTAGCTATATGGGGATATATGTACACATGAGTGCTGGTGCCCACAGAAGCCAGAGGCATCAGATTCCCCTGGAGCCCATGTGTAAGAACATCAAGTGCTGCCTCTCCAGCCCCACCTTCACATGTGTGTAGCTTCAGAAATGAACTGTTTTCATATATATTATAGGAATTCTGTTACCCGTTCCTCAAAGCTGAATTCCAAATCCACCACTCAGTTTTTATTAATCTTTCCTATTTCAGTCCCAGGACTTTTTGTCTCCACAGTCCAGGTCTGTCCGATTGGCTTGGTGTGCACTGGGTTTTGAGAGCAAAGAAAGTGTTTTCTCTGCCATTTGTACTTTTTGCGCCTGTCACTAACAGTCTCTTGTTTTTCTTAAGTACTCAGTTTAGTTTTCTAGTATTTATTGTTTTTCTTAAAGTACCCAGGTTTTGTTTTCTGTCTTTAATTTCTCTCCAGCTAGTCTGTTATTTTTTTTAAAGTTTTTTTTTGTTTGTTTACTGTTTGCTGTTTATAGATGTAAAAAAGGATTGGTCTGACCATGCTCTCTGGTGGGAAAAGAAGAGAACTTGGCTGCTTAAGACACATTGGACCTTGGATAAGTATGGCATCCAGGCAGACGCCAAGCTTGAGTTCACGCCCCAGCACAAGCTGCTCCGGCTACAGCTTCCCAACATGAAATACGTGAAGGTGAAAGTGAATTTCTCGGACCGAGTCTTCAAAGCTGTGTCGGACATCTGCAAGACTTTCAGTAAGTCAGCCTCCTTAGAGTGTGGGGCACGCTTGACTGACACAGTGGTGAGCTTATCCTTGGGGTGGGAGTTGGGATAAACTCTGTGTGCATCTGTATTTGAAATTATCATTTATATAGTTTTTAATGTTAATTTTTGATAAAGAAGTATTAGGTTAAGAAGGAACAGGAAAAATTAGATTTTTTTTCTCCTGATTAGAATCATATCATGTTTCTTACTATATAAAAGTTTTTTCTGATAACTTTTATTCTTTGTCAGTAGTGGGGATTGAACCTTGGGCCTCAGTGTATGCAAGACACGAGCTTTTCCCCTGCATTGCACCCTCAGCCCCAACAGCATTGTCTGCTGGGGAGGGAAGGGGAGCAGGCATTGTTTTCAGAGGGCGGTGGCTCTCCAGTGTTTCCTTCATGTAAGTCACTTTGAGTTTAGTAATTCAGAGATGGTGTCACTTCCTTTGACGAAGGCCTGCCCGCTCCCAAGGAAACTGTGAGGATTCTTCCTCACCCAGTGTGAATACCCTAGGCTTTCAGAAACAAGATGTGAATTGCTTTTCACTTTGGCTGACCTGGTTATGATGTATGACAGGAAGCATTTAACCATCAGAGAAAATGAATTTTCGTCATTCCTGCTAGCACATAATTCTTAGATATATTTGATGATTCTCCAGATTTTAGTTCTGACTAGAACCAGAACTCTTTTATGTATATGTTGCATTTTTAGGTGACACTAGTAATTCATGAACATGCTGTTAGAAAAGAATCAAGACCGCAGATACACAGTAAATGGCCCCTTCCCGAAAGTGACTCTGGTCTACAGTTTGATTTGTTACACGTTCCTGCGTTCAGGCTGTTTTCTGTTTTCTGTGTGATGTGTTTACGTGTGGTGTGTGGCATGTACACATGCAGGTTTGGAAGTCTTCACAGGTGAAAAGATGATCGGAAGATGTTGGTTGTCCTACTTTTTTGCCCTATTTCTTTGAAACAGTGCCTCTCAAACCTAGAGCTAGGCTAGCAGCCAGCAGGCCCCAGTAGCCAGTCCTCTCTGTCTGCCCTCCCTAGCACGGAGACTGCAGTCTCTGCCAGCTGTCTAGATGGGTGCTGGGGATTTGAACTCATGTCCTCATGCTTGCACAGCAAGTGGGCTTACCCACTAAGCCATCTCCCTGGCCCCATTATATGTATTATTTTTTAAAATACAATTTGCTTTTTTATAATAATTTTGCAATTGCACTAGTATCATTTCCCTGTCAGTGGACAATTCAGGTTGTTTCACTCACTCTTAGAGCACATACTGCAATGAGGTTTTGTTTCTGTTTAGCGTGTTGACAAGTTTTCAGTTGGGATAGCTTCAGAATGCCCAGACCTCTTTAATTCCTCAGCAGATGCTCCTTTGTTGTCTCAGGCACCTGCAAGCAAGTCTGGGCTGGATCTGCCGCTCCTCAGTACAGAGCTTCTTGCTCCTGAGTTTCTCGGTTTGTGGCATGGATTCTCCATTTCTTGTTTGTGGTTCTGATAGAGGCCCTTTTAATCAAGTCAGTATCTACTTATCTACTGATGGAGGAAGGTCATTGGTTAATTAAATAAAGAAGCTGCTTGCCCTGATAGGTTAAAACATAGGTGGGAGGAGTAAACAGAACAGAATGCTGGGAGGAAGAGGAAGTGAACTCAGACTCGACAGCTCTCCTCTCGGGGGCAGATGCCTCAGAGAGAGGCCATGCTCCCGGCTCCTGGGTGGACGCGGGGATAGCTCTGCTCTCTGAGGCACACGCGATGAAGCTCCGACCCAGGATGGATGTAGGCTAGAATCTCCCTGGTAAGCCACCTTGTGGGCTACAGCAGATTATTAGAGATGGGCTAGTCCAGGTGCGAGAGTTAGCGTAGAAGAGGCTAGATAGAAATGGGCCAAGCAGTGTTTAAATGAATACAGTTTGTGTGTTATTATTTCGGGGCATAAGCTAGCCAGGCAGCCGGGGTGCTGGGGACGCACCCCCGCTGCTCCTATTACTACAATCTACTTTAGGCCTTTTAAGAATCTGTTTGTTTGTTTGTTTGTTTTTTGAAACAAAGTTTCTCTGTGTATTGCTGGCTGTCCTGGGCCCTCTGAAGAGCAGCCAGTGTGCTCTCAACCTCTGAGTTTTCTCTCCAGCCCCGTTGATCATCATTTTTAAGTCACAGTAGTAGAGGTAAAATTGTTGAATGTCATTCTCCTAACTTCCTTCACAAGGCACACGTGAGCTAGTTTGCTCTTTTGTTACTGTGTTTAAAACTGTGTTCACGTGGCTCAAAAAAATTAATTAATTAATTTATTTATTGCTTGTGTGTGACAGTGGAGTAAATGTCATGATGATGTACACACAGAGGTCAAAGGACAACCTTCCAGATCTGGTTCCAACCTTCTACCATGTAGGGGCTGCAGATTGAACCCAAGTCCTCTGCCTTTGTTCTGAGCCATTTCTAGACCAGATCTTTCATTTCTATGCTTCCTGTTTCTTATATCTTATCTGAATGGTCATTGCTGAGGCTAAACTCCAGCAAATCTTTGTGTTTCAGAGTAGAGTTGGTGTTTAATTTTGTTTCTTTCTTTAGGACATGTCTAAATGCTAGGACTCTGAGTGTGTGCCAACAAGCCTGACTTAGGCTTGAGTTTAGCAGCTTCTCCATGCTGCACCCACTGAGACATTTCTAGGCCTACTTTTTTTTCTCGTCGGTCGCTGCTGAGTTCTGTCTTAATCTTAACTTCTATCTTTACTTTTTATATAAATTACTCTTGTCCCTCACTTGTCTTACTGTGATGAGTTAGACTTTTATTTGTGCTGAGTGACAGTATTGTTGAATTGTTCCTGATATTTTACACTGAGCTCACATTTTGTTGTGTTTAGGAACTTTTCACCTATATTTTATTCCTAATACCTTAATTCATGAAGACACATAAAATGTAATTAAGTGGAGGTCACGGAAATCAGTGTCATGTAGAACAAAGGTCCTACGTTTCCTGATTCACTTTAGAACACTTCCTACCTCGCTCATGTTCCCTCTTTATCAACCATGTACTATCACTACATCTTACCCTGTAAATGTCTTAGGCATCCCTCCGTCCTTCCTTCCGCTTTCTCTTCTTGTGAATGAAGGTAAGTGTAGGTGGTATTAAGTTTCTGTACTTCTTTTCTCTACCTTCCTGAATACAGCAGTGTGCATGTTTGTCTTTGCTTTACAGTCTTGATTACTGCTAATACCTGTGTACGTCTGACTTGCTGGCCCTGCATTCTAGAATTTCTTATCTTCAGAGTGATGAGGGATATCCCTTTGCATGCTGTGATTACCCTTTGAGCCTATAACAGAGCAGGGTGGGGTGAAGCAGAGCTTGGTGGGGAGGAGTGCACTGAATGCTGAGAGAAAGAAGGGCAGAGTCAGAGAGAAGCCATGTAGCCCCGCCAAAGACATACGCTGGGAACTTTATCCAGTAAGACATAGCTACATGGCAATACACAGATGAATGGAGATGGGTTAAATTAAGATGAAAGAGTTAGCTAGAGCTAATGGGCCAACCAATGATTTAATTAATACAGTTCTGTGTGATTATTTCGGGGCTAAGCCACTGGGAACTAACTAGCGGCCTCCTTACTACATTAGAGTTCTGGGATGAGACAAGAGACGCCAGCCTGGCCCTAGTCCCGAGGCTCCACAACCTGTGTTTTTAGCACTTCCAGCTGGAGAATGAGTGTGGAGGACATCCCATACTTAAGCCATAGCATCCGCGGGATGGAGGAGCCCAGAAGAAGCTAGGACTTAAAGATAAAATTAAATCACTCTGGAGTTAAGGGTTGGTTCTAGAAATAACTAAGGCAGCTGTTTGGCTTTAAGTAATTCAATAACTCCATGTTTACCTTATCTAATGAGCAGTAATTGAAGATTGTTCTTGTTTGAAAGTATAAATACTATAAAATATTAGTGTGTGGATTGGAAAGGAAAGTGTGCTTATTCGATTCACAGTTGTTAAATCCAGTGGCAAAAACTGCCTGTCTACATTTGTATCATTTGTGAGTGAATTGTGATTAGGTTTTGTATGTTTTAATGGTTTTAAAAGCTAAATACTTGAGATACACAGAAAGTATAGGAATCTGAATTCCCCTGTCTACAAGTAAACTTGTTTTGGAGTGCAGCCAGGCTGCCTTACTTGGCTGCTGTCTGGCTGCCTTTGGATACAAGTCAGGGTTGACTGGATCTGCATGGGTGGATACTCTGTTGGCCTTAATGTGGGAAGAGCTGGCCCATCCTGAGGTAACTTACTTGGAGACACTCTGTTCATCTTTCACACTGGACACCAAACACTGAAGTCACTTTGTAACTACTCCTGGGAATGATCTTCTCCTGTTAGTCATTTAATATTCAAGCCGAGTAATTTTCCTCAAATTAAATGAATTCACTTAAGTGCTGGTCACTGTGGTTTCATTAGTTGAACTCTTCTGGGTTCATTCTTCTGGCTCTTGGTTTCTATAAGAGAAGTAGAATCAAAAGAAAGAAAAGTGATACGGCCAGTGTTACCAGTGTAGTTAGCACCAGAGCCCAGAGGATTGTGAAGGACGCAGCTCCTGAGGTTAGCGGTACAGACTGACACCAGACCGAGTGGGAAGTCATCTTATTTTACTGAACACTGACAGCCTTTCCAAGGTGTCTTTATTTTCAAACCTGGTAAAAAGATTTCTTCTGTAATTTAACTATACAAAAATTCCTTATAATGATTAAATGACGCTCACTGGCTTATTTCTTCCTTTTTTGGCAGAGAATGTTGAGTTCTTTATCTAACCTGTACACTGTGTGCCGACTTCATGAACGTGCGCCCCAGTCTGACGGTGTTCTGTGCTCACAGTGCGTTAACGTTGGTGTTCAGGTCTGCCCACTAGTAATGTCATTAGGCATATACCAGCCCACTCCCATTTTCCCTTCTGCCCTGCCCCCAGGGAAGTACCTGTATTTGGTAGACACACTTATACAATGACAGTAGAGCAGGTTGGAGGGTCTCCTGGAAAGAAGCAGGCAGATCGTTGTTCTATACTCTATGCTTGTTTCTTTTTAAAATAATTTATTTTTGTTTTATGTACATTGCTGCTTTGCATGCCTGTCTATGTGAGGATGTCGGATCCCCTGGAACTGGAATTGCAATTCTGAGCTGCCATGGGGGTGCTGGGAATTGAACCCAGGTCCTCTAGAACAGCAGTCAGTGCTGTTAACGGCTGAGCCATCTCTACAGCTCTTTATACTTGTTTCTACCCAGGAAGAGTTTGTTTCTTTAGTCTACAAATTATTTAGTGCTTCTTGTTACTTTATTCTCAAATTATTTTTTTCATTCTTGTTACTTTATTTTAAAATATTTTTTCTCATAATTTTTTGTTCTTTATAAGTTTATTTTGGCTATAAGTACTAGAAGTCCAAGCTGAACTGTGTTTTAAGTAAGGTTTCCATTTTCACATCCTGAGAAGTTACATGAGGAAACTAAAGTGATTAGTTAGCCTGTCTCCAAGGACAAGGCCCTTCCACCCTTCAGATGTGGACTTGGCCTCCTCTTTGGAGGCCCTGAGTTAGTTAGGGTTTCTGTTACTGTGATTAAACACCATGGCCAAAAGCAACCTGGGGAAAAGGTTATTTCACTCAGCCCTCAGGTCACACCCCATCTCTCAAGGAAGCCAGAACTGATGCAGAAGCCATAGAGGACACTGGCTTCCTTCTTGTGGTTCACCCAGCCTGCCTTCTTACACAACTACAGGGCACCACCAGCCCAGGTCAGCATTGCCCACAGAGGACTTGGCCTGCCCACATCAGTCAATCAAGAAAGTGCCCCACAGACTTGAATACAGACCAGTCTGATGGAGGCATTTTCTCTCCTGAGGTTCCTTCCCCAGGACAGGCCCCCTTCAGGGTAGGGTCTGTTGAGCTTTCTTCCCAGCTGTCCTGATGAGTGAAGTGGAAACATGCCAGAATCTTCCCTCACATCTCATTGCCCACATGGACCACCGAAGAAAAACAGAAAGATAGTCATGTTTACCTTTCCTTATATTAGAGACAAGCAGAGAAGAGGATTGAGAAATGATCTGTGGATTCACTCATACACAGGTCTGTGACATGCTTCTCTTAAACCCATAATGAGCCAAACTGAGCAAAACATAAAGACCAAATGATATTTTTATTAGAGTGACTATGTGAAACTCTCTTTCATTTTATTTAATTAACTTACTTTCCTCCTTCCTTTGTCCTCCCCCACTCCCAGACAGGGTTTCCCTGTGTAACAATTCTGCCTGCCCTAGAACTTGCTTTGTAGACGCTGGCCTTGAACAGACAGAGATCTACCTGCCTCTGCCTCCCCAGTGCTGTAGTTTCACTTAACTTTTAAGATTTATTTTGCATGTGAGTGTTTTGTCTGCATGTATGTTTGCGTACTGTGTGTGTACCTGGTGTCCATGGGGGTCAGAATAAGGTATCAAATCCCCTGGAACTGGAATTATAGATGGTTATGAGCTGCCATGTGGCTGCCGGGAACCCAACCATGTCCTCTGGAAAAGCAGCCAGTGGTTTTACCAGCTGAGCAATCTCTCTAGCCACTCACTTAACTAACTAGTCAGTTTGATTGAGGTATATAATCTTCCAGGTAATATTGAGTGCATTTTGACCAGTTTACAGCAGGGTGCTAGGGCAGGTTTCATCATCCTATCGTTTCCTCAGTCCCTTTGCTGTTCTGACCCCACCAACCACTGATCTGTTTTCTGTCACTGTAAGGACTGCCTTTTTTCAGTTATCATTTAGCCATACAGTATGTAGCCTTCTCTGGCTTTTCCCACTTTGCTTTCTGCCCTTTATTTACCTGTGGTAGTTTGGATGGGAAATGTTCCCCACCGGCTCTGGTATTTGCACATCTGGTCCCCAGTTGGTGGCGCTGTTTGGGAAGTTTTGGGTCACATAGGCTTGCTGGTGGAAGTATGTGACTGGAAATGGGGCTTTGAGATTCTGTAACCTCACCCTATTTCCGGTTCACCCTGTCTGTTGTGTGTTTGTGGTAAAAGATGTGATTTCGTAGTTTCCTATGCCTGCTGCCTGTTGCCATGGTTTCTCATCTTTATAGACTCTTAACCACTTTGGAACTTAAGCCACTTCTATTAGTTGCTTTTGGTTGTGGTGTTTTATCACAGCAGCAGAAAAGTAAGAATGCACCACCAGTGTGACGGTACTCTGTGAGATGGCTCAGCAGGTGAAGGTACTTGCCACCTAATCTGAAACCTGAGTTCAATTTCTGGGATCCTTACTGCACAAGGAGAAAACACATCCCTGCAAGTTGTCCTCTGACCCCCATACACACATCCACACATATACATGTACACATGCAAAATAAATAAAATGGAATAAGACTTTTAAATAGGAGTGAAGAGATGTCTCAACGGTTGAGAGCACTGTCTGCCCTTCCAGAGGACCCAGGTTCAATTTCCAGCACCCACATGGCAGTTTATAACTGTCTATAACTCCAGTTCCAGGGGATCTGACACCCTCACACAGACATACATGCAGGCAAAACACAATGCACACAAAATGAAAATAAATAAAATGCTTTAAAAAAGAATTTTAAATAAAGATACAAAGACCACCCACTTTTAGTTCTTATAAGAATTCCATGTCATAAAACATAAAATTTAAGAATGAAATTTTCCAGCTCTACTTGCAAATTGGACATACTATTTTGCATTCTGACCAGCAGTACTTGAGGATTCTACCTGCCCTGTGTTGGTTTAAATAAGAATACTTCTCCATAGGCTCATATATTTGAATGCTTAGTCACCAGGTAGTAGCACTATTTGAAAGGATTAGAAGGATTAGGAAGTGTGGCCTTGTGGAAGTAGGTGTGGCTTTGTTGAGATAGGTAAGGTCTTGTTGGGGGAAGAGTATCTATCACTGAGGTTTCAGAAACACATGCCCTGGCACTCTCTCTGCTAAGGATCATGATGTAGCTCTCAGCTGTTGTTCCCGTGCCTGTCTCTATGCCACCAGGATGCCTACATGATGGTAATGAGCCTCACCTCTGAAACTGTAGGCAAGCCCCCAGGTAAATGCTTTCTTTCATAAGAATGGTCTTGGCTGTGGTGTTTCTTTACAGCAGTAGCACAGTGATTAAGACAGAACTTGGTGCCAGGGACTGGCATGTTGGTGTGACAGACCTGACCGTGCTCTTCATTAGAGGAATATGGAACACTTTGGGTCTTTGGACTAGAAAATAGTTGAATACTTCAAGTGGGGCTTACTGGGCCACCCTAGTAAGAGCAAGGATAGCAGTACTGAGAGCAGTATCAGCTCAGCTCAAGTGTCAGAGGGACAGTGCCCTAGAAACTGTTCTTAGGATATTTTGGTGAAGAATGTGGCTGTTTTTTTGAACTTGTCCTAAAAATCTGCGTGAGGCAAAATTGAGTTTTGGATTAATGGTTTTGGCAGAGGAGATTGTAAGACAGCCTAGTATAGACTGTGTCATGTGGTTATAGTGTTCACTCTTACGAAGATTGAAAATGAAAAGGAGTAAACTGAGCAAGGAAGAATGCAAAATGTAAGTTTAGGGGGGAGGGCTTCAAGAAGTGTAATGGAGCTAAATCCAGTGCTCAGAGATAAAAAGTTTAAAGAAAAACCTGATGCTAAATGGAATAAAGGGAGTGGTGACCTCAGGGTAAGACCCCACCAGCTAAGCTTTCCACCTGGGAAGAGGAGTTATTGGAAAGCCTGCACTAGGGGAAACCTCACACAAGAAAGCACAGGGTGCCGGATTCCAGCCCCCACCAAGCAGCAGAATTTGGTAGCTTCAGCCAAATGGTTCTGTCTTCATAGTCAAGGATACAATAAAAGGGTTGTGGAGTCTCCTGTGGCCAAGGAAAGTCACCGAGGCTAGATGTGTGTCGGGTGTGACTGCATGGAGGCCTATGGAGACCATTACTTAAGCTGCGAAGGGAAAGCCTGGATTTCTCTGGAGACCCCAAGATGTCGGAGATGCCGGAATTGTGAGATTCGTGCCAAGGAAAGCTGCAAAGGAGGTCTGGAACCAGCCCAAGAGAGAGAAGTGTGTTGCAGTCAAAGAATTGAACAGGAGGAATTGGCGATCTGAAGAGTGCTTGACGTCAGACATGAAATTGCAGAATTTGGAGTTTGCCCAGGCTCTCGACTTGGCTTTGGTCCAGTATTTCTTCAGTATGCTCCTTTCCTCCCTTTTGGAATGGTAATGAATGTACTATTGTGTTAGAAGTATGCGATATGCTTGTTTTTGTTTTTGAAGACAGGGTTTGTCTCTGTAGCCCTGGCTGTCCTGGAACTCACTCTGTAGACCAGGCTGGCCTTGTCTCAGAGACCCATCTGTTTCTGCTTTCCGAGTGCTAGGATTAGTGTGCCCCACTGCTCGGCTTGATATGCTTCTTTATTTTGATTTTATAGGGGATTATGGTTAAAGAGATTGTCTTGAATCCCAGAAGAGACTTTGAACTTTGGACTTTTTTGTTGGTGTTTGTTTTTTGCTGTTTTGGTTGTTGTTTGTTTGTTTTTCTAGACAGGGTTTCTCTGTAGCTTTGGAGCTTGTCCTAGAACTTGTTCTGTAGACCAGGCTGGCCTCAAACTCACAGAGATCCGCCTGTCTTCCTCCTGAGATTGCTGGGAATAAGGTGTGCGCTCCCACCATCTGGCAGACTTTGGACTTTTAAACAGTGTTGAGACTGTGAAAGACTGGGGACTTTTTAAAATGGGTTAAATGAACTTTTTACATTATGATATTGGTACAAACCTGGAGGGACTGGGAAGTGGAATGTGGTGGTTGAATAAGAATAGCCCGCATAGACTCATATTTGGAAGGCTTAGTCACCTGGGAGTAGCACGACTTGAAAGGAATAGAAGGTGTAGTCTTATTGGAGGAAGTGTGTCACTGGGGTGAGCTTTGAGGTTTCAGAAGCTCATGCCAGGCTCTCCTCTGCTTACAGATCAGGATGTAGCTCTCAGCTAATGCTCCAGCGCTTGCTTGTAGGAACCATGCTTCCTCCCATGATATAATGGACCAAATCTCTGAAACTAAGCAAGCTTCCAATTCAATGCTTTCTTTGATGTGTTGCCTTGGTCATAGTGCCTCTTCACAGCGGTAGGACAGTGGCTAAAATGCCCTGTGTCTTTGAAACATTTTATTCGAGCATTTTGGTAGATGAGAGTCCAGGGATTAGTTGCTGCTGTCTAGCTCCTTGGTGATGTTAGGATTTGAATCTCAACTGTTTCCCACAGCTCACGTTTTGAAGGTTGCTCCCCAGCTTGTGATACTATTCTAGAACCTTTTAGCTGATGGAAATAGGTCACTAGGAGCAAGACTGACTCCAGGGCCCTTTCTGCCTTCCAACCTGACAACCATTCAAGTAGACCCCACACAGGCTCCTGCCACTGTGCTTGCTTCCCCACTGGGTGGAGAGAAATTAGCAGAAGTATGTCTTTCCTCCTTGGCCTTATTTCTTTCTGCTACTGCAATCAAAGCAACAAAAAGGGAACTCCAGGTGAGGTATGTTTGAATTCTTTGCTCTTCTCTTCTAAGTGGGCCGCCTGGTTGAACTACAAGCATTCTTTGCATATTCTGGTTGCAGAAACTTTCTTGGGCATGTTTTGAAAGCATTTCTCAGTGTGGGGCTAACTTTCTGTGAAGTGTTGTTGAAACTGAAAAGTTTTAATGTTTGGGAAAAACAGTTTGTGATCTCTATTTTTTCCTTCTGTTTCCTTCTTTGCTTTCTATTAAAGGGTTTTTTAGTTGTCCTTTGTAACTGTAGTTCTCTCCACCTGTGACTTATTGCTCTTCCCACTATCATCTTCATAGTAATTGCTTGCAGGAGTGTCCAACTGTCAGCCTGTACCTTATTCCAGGGTGGCTCTGAACACAGACACAAAAATCATCTCCTTACGTAGAACATTATTAGGTTTTTTCCTTTGATTTTTTTTTTTTTTTTTTTTTTTTTTTTTTTTGATTTTTCGAGACAGGGTTTCTCTGTGGTTTTGGAGCCTGTCCTGGAACTAGCTCTGTAGACCAGGCTGGCCTCGAACTCACAGAGATCCGCCTGCCTCTGCCTCCCGAGTGCTGGGATTAAAGGCGTGCGCCACCACCGCCTGGCTGTTTTGTTTTGTTTTTTTTTTTAACTTTTTTTGTAATTGGATTTGTGTAGCTCTTGAGCAAAAATTTTGTAGATGATAACAATATTACAGAGGTCAGTGGGTCTATAGAAGATTGTCTTGATTGTTTATTGATGTAGGAGGGCCCAGCCTATTGTGGGCAGCATCATTCCCTAAGCTGAGCTCAGGCAGCTTGGATGAATTCATTTCTCTTTGTATATATCTGGAGTCCCTGCCTCCAAGATCTCTGCCTGCAAGAGTCACCCAAGTAAACCCAAGTTGTTTTGAGTTGGGCTGTTTTACTAGAGCAGCAAAAGTGAAACTGGCACATGCAGGTTTTCACTTGTTTTTATCTTTTTTAAAAAAGATCTTTATTTTTGCCTTTGTTTTTGAAAGACACGATAGCCAAAGAATTCCCAGTTGCTTTGCTCCAGGAATTGATGTCTTTGAGTTTCTGGTCCGCGTTGTCTCCGAGAAGACTGCAGTTCTTCCGCATGCTTTCTGTTGGCACTTAGTGATGCCTGTGTGTGCTTTGTTTCCATAGTGTCTCTCGTTATGTCTGCGTCCATTGCTCTTTCCTCTGCTAGCTCACTGGTTATCCCACCCAGTGTATTTACCACGCAGGTATATTTTCAGCACTCGAGTTTGATTTTATGATTTTTATTTGTTCATCTGGGTATTTCGGTTTCCCTTCCTGCCTCCTCCCCTTCCTTTTCCTTCACTCATGGTTATGGATTGTGTTCTCCCTGCCTCTTTATGAGACAATACTTGCTTGCGTATGAGGCTTTATTAATTTAATGTGGTTGATAGCTGGATTTCCCCCCTAATTCCTTTAAGTGGTGCCAGCTTTTTTTTTTTTTCTGTTCACCAGACTGTAAGGAAATTGGTTGTTGGTTTTGTTTTTTTGTTTTTTTGTTTTTTGGTTTTTTTTTTTGGATTTTTTGTTTTGTTTTGTTTTTGTCCTTTAGATTTTAATTTTAGCTTTATGGGACCAGTTTAGCCTAACTCCTAAGGTGTTGTCTTTTGGGAGTTCTTCTACTCTTCCTGGTGGCAGCATGGTTTCAATCATGGGTCATTTCCTGTTTCCTAGTCTTGAGTGGTTTCTGCTCACAGACACGGATTACAGTTCAGCCAGACTCCAGGAAGTTTCTCTGAGACTTTGGGAAACTTCTCTGCTAATAGAGGGGCTCCCTTCTCCCTCTCCTCCTCCCAGCCCCAGCTGCTTTTAGCTAGTAAATTGGTACAGGTAAAGCCATATCCATCCCCTTGGCTTTTGCTTTATTATTGTTTAAATAAAGGATGGTAAGTCCAAGTTCTTGCTACTCCATCTTCATTGGACCCTCCTTCTTAATTTATTAGAGATTTTCTCTTAGCCTTGTGTATTTTTCAGAAAGCCATCGTTGTTCATTAAAGCATTTTTAGATGGAAAATCATTTCTTTCATTGAAATTTAAAATTGAGCATGTTCTGGGCCATGCTCATGGTATTCTCTTCCAGATTGGTCTTCTCACCCCACCCTCCTGAAAGTAAAAGGCTCCATCTACCACCCACATATATACCAGGAACAGCGTGGTCACCCTTATCACTGCTTCTCTCTTCAGCTTGATGGGCCTCAGAATCACTGTGGAAACAGATTTCTAGGCATGCGTCTGAGGAATTGTCTAGATTAACTGAGGTGGGAAAACCCACCCTAAATGTGGACAGTCCCTTTCTATAGGCTGAGGTCCGGGATTAATATATATTTTGCTTGAAAATATTATTTTCACTGTCTCGAAAAACCAAAAAAAAAAAAACCAAAAAAAAAAGAAAATATTATTTTCAATATTATAAAGGGGCAATGGAGGCAGGCAGCACAAAGTGTCCATTCCTCTGGCTTCGTGACCATGGCTGCAGTGTGACTAGTTGCTTCATTTTGCTTGAAAATATTATTTTCACTGTCTCGAAAACCAAAAAAAAAAAAAACCAAAAAAAAAAGAAAATATTATTTTCAATATTATAAAGGGGCAATGGAGGCAGGCAGCACAAAGTGTCCATTCCTCTGGCTTCGTGACCATGGCTGCAGTGTGACTAGTTGCTTCATGCTCTTGCTGCCAGGCCTCTCTGTCATGGTGGACTGTGTCCTCCAGCCATGAGCCCAAACAAACCATTTCTTTATTGCTTTCGTGAAGTATTTTGCTGCAGGATGAGAATACTGATCTCGCCCCCAGATGTGTGTGTGTCTTCCCGTGTCCTCTGCACTGCACTAATGATCCATTTGCCACTGTCTCCTTGTGGGTTTTTCCAAGCGGCCTCTTTAAATGTTCTTTTTTTGTCCATTCTTGTTCCTTTTGGTACACTCTGTAAACAGAAACATTTAAAATATTTTCTTAAGGGACTGGAGAGATAATACAGGGATTGAGAACCTTACTGCTCTTATAGAGGACCTGAGTTTGGTTTCCAGCATCCACATTAGGTGGTTCACAACTGACTGTAATTCCAGTTCCAGGGATTGGTCACCCGCTAGCCTCTGTAGGCATGTGCATATAAACTCATGCAGGCACACATGAGTTGAAATGTCTTGTCACATTTGATCCCTACATTGTCCTCTTGTTCCCTAGGGTGGAAAAATAAGAACATCCATGTAGTAAGGAAAGAGTGAATGGGATAATTTTAAAATGTTAATTTGAAACTGATTTCATTCTGCTTTTTAATAGAATTATTGAATTGAGAGTTATTTTACCCTCTGCGTTTGGAAGTCACTGCTCAGTTATCTGGTGAGATCTATGTTCTTATTAAGTCTTGGTAACGCTGTGAATTTTTATTTTCATCTCATTTTTGGACTGCTTTTTCTCTCTGGAAACTTGAACGTCTTTCCCCCTCCACTTTGAAGTTCCGTAGCAATGTCCCTGCTTAGGGATTTATTTCCATCTACTGTTCTGAAGCCTCCTGCCCCCGGCCTGTTTGTGTGTGCAATGTTACTGTTTCCTTACTAATTCTTTTCCCTTTGTCTCATCATTTGTCTTTGGTGCTGTTGGGCAGCTTGGCCCTCTTACTGACCACATCTTTTCTATTAGGGTTTCACTGTGGCACCTCGTTCTCATTTTCAGTGGTTTGTGTTTCCCCCCGGGTGTTTGTTGCATAGGTGATCAACAAATCTAAGGTTGGCCTGTAGTGTAGTTGTACTTCAGTGGAGCAGTGAAGATACATAGACACCCTCCCCCATTGTTGATATCTGAGCTCTTAATTTCTGCTTCTTTGTTGTCCTGTCCATCTCACAGATGTCCTTCTCTCATTCTTATTAGCGTTATTAATTGAGGGCGTTTTAGTTTTTGTTGTTGTTGTTTGTTTTTTTCGAGACGGTTTTGCTGTAGCTTTGGAGTCAGGCTAGCCTTGAACTCACAGGGATTCGCCTGCCTCTGCTGGGATTAAAGATGTGTGCCACCACCACGTTCGTCTCATTTTGTACTCAGTACCGTGTTTATCCTATGTTGTTTGTTTTGTGCATGCTAACAGGAACTCTACTACTGAGTTATGGCTCTGACATTCATTCATATTTGAAACTGTTAGAATTTCATTGCCACTGTAAAGAAGTGTCATAAATTTAGTGACTGAAAACAGCACAGAATTGTCATCTTGTAGGCTGAAAGCCTGGGCACGGCAGCATGGCTCACCCAGGTCCTCTGCTTAGGTCCTTGAGGTTTGTATTGCCTCCTCAGGTGGAAAATGAGTTTTTCATGGTTTGTTGTAGGACTATGATTTTTCCCACCAGTTTTCACACGTTTGTCTGACCTCTCCAAGTTCATCTCTCTCTTGTGCCTCTTTTGTCTGTAAAGAATGTTGTGATTGCCGGGCGGTGGTGGCGCACGCCTTTAATCCCAGTACTCTGGAGGCAGAGGCAGGAGGATCTCTGTGAGTTCGAGGCCAGCCTGGTCTACAAGAGCTAGTTCCAGGACAGGAACCAAAAAGCTACAGAAAAACCCAGTCTCGAAAATAAAAAAATAATAAAAAAAAAGAATGTTGTGATTATATTGGGCCCATCCAGATAAACCAGGATTATCTCCCCTAAGATCCCTTGCTTGCTAACCTTCATGGCAGTGTCCACATTGTTGGAACGTAGAGCCAGGAGTAAGAACTTTTTTTTCTTCCCAAGACAGGGTTTCTATGTAGCTTTGGAGGCTGCCCTGGAACTAGCAGGGTGGCCTCGAACTCAGAGATTCCCATGCCTCTGCCTCCTGAGTGCTGGGATTAAAGGCATGTGCCACCACAGCCTGGCCCAAGAGGAAGAATTTTAAGGGATGTCTCTATAGTTTCTCTCCTGGAAGCCTTTCTTAAATGTCCATTCACAGTTCAGTGGTGATGCACCCTAGCTTGCTAATAGGGAGGTCTGGGGGATCTAATAGTGATAACACACCCTAACCAACTAATGGGAGCTCTGGGCAGAGCTTAGCTTGTCATCATCCTCAGGGAGCAGCACCCCCACTCTGAACTTTTCAAGTGTCAGCAGCTCAAGGACGTTGTGCTGGGTTCTTAGAGCTTTCTGTTGACGGATCCTAAAAGGCAGTAATGGAGCAGGAGACTTTCCACCTGCTGTATTGGGTTTGGTGCCTTCTCACTCCTGGGCATTGGGCACACACAGGGAGTCGGTGGCCCTCTCTTGTCTCATCTGCTGACACTTCTCCGCATTGGTCAGACAGTTCCTGCTGCTCTGTCTGGCTTCTTTCTCCCAAAGGTTTTCTGGCATTTCTTATAGTTTGGTTTGTATTATTGTGTCTTCAAGACAAGACCTTGCTTTGTGGTCCAGACTGGCTTTGAACTTGTAGATAGCCTACTGCCTCAACTTCTCCAGTGCCGAGATTATGTGTGTCCCATCATGTCCACTTTCTGACATCCTTGTCTGCTGTTGTGGCTCTTGTGTCACCCACCACTGTTGTAATAGGAGCGGCAGGGCTGCGTCCCCAGCACCCCAGCCGCTTGGCTAGCTTATGCCCCGAAACAACAACACACAAACTGTATTCATTTAAACACTGCTTGGCCCT
>NC_022019.1:3534654-3556958 GCF_000317375.1 Microtus ochrogaster
CACACACACACACACCTGGAAAACTCTTTACAGGCAGATACGTCTTTACGTGTCCCTTTGGAAAAGTAAAAACAAGTACATAGACACTTATATTATACTTATTTAACCAGAAACTCACAAGAAAAGGTTTCTTTAAAGAAAATCTAAAATTATTTTCCTTATACACCCTTCTGCATGCTCATTTCTTAGCTCTTATCCCTAGACCCCTATAATTCTCTGTGTATGTATATGTACACATGTGTGATATACATGAACACAATAATATTATTCAGTGAGATATCATGTTTGTCTGACATTTCATATCTTGTAGTGTTATTATTCTCTAGTTCCACTCTTTTACTTAATTTAGATTTTTTTAATAATTTATTTTTATTTTATGTGTATTGGTGTTTTCTCTACATGTATGTATATTTGTGTGAGGGTATCAGATCGTTACAATAAAATGAAAATCGCATAGTCATGTTTCATGTGCAGCCGATGGCTGGTGCAGATCGAGGATGGGACTGTCAGTCACCAGGAAAATGAGATGAGCTCCTCTAAGCTTCTAAGTACTTTAGAAGTAGGAATAGAGCCTGGTGGTGGCACACGCCTTTAATCCCAGCACTCAGGAGGCAGAGACAGGCGGCCCTCTGAGTTTGAAGACAGCCTGGTCTGCAGTTCCAGGACAGCCAGGGCTACACAGAGAAACCCTGTCTTGAAAAAACAAAGAACAAACAAAAAAAAAGCCTTACCTATAGAACTTTTTTTCTAAGAATGAGCTACAGGGAGGGCTGAGTACCCAAGAGTGCTGGAGAGCAAGGTCCCCAAGCATATGGTTTACTACGTTGACGTGGCAAGCAGTTTGCATTACCCAGCTGGTCAAGAGCCTTGTGTCCGCTTACGGCAGACTGAAAAGTTAGTTAATAGTAATTTTTGCTGTTGTTTTAGTTACATTCATTGCTGACTTATGAGCTGGACAGGAAATGACTTAGGAACAAAAATATCAGTGTATGAATTGTGCTGTGCTGAAATTCTCAGGACCTAAGAAACATTCCAGAAAACCTTGAGAAGACTTGAGATGACATGCTTGACCCCCTCGCCCAGCTGGACAGTGACACAGAGGTGGTGGAAATGTGTCACAGCTCAGCCGTGACTCATTTTCTGTCATCCAATAATAACTAGTGTAACTTCTCTAAGGGGAAACAACTGTGGGGGGGGCGGTTGCCACCAACAACAACCTGCCCCCAGTACTGAAGTATGAAATTCCTTGTTTAAAAGAGTTATTTTTTTAATTATGTGTACTGTCTATCTGTTTAGGGTATGAGCATATGAGTACAGGTTCCTTCAGAGGCCAGAGGTGGGGTTAAGGATGATATGAGCTGCCTCATGTGGATACAGGAACTGAACTTGGGTCCTCTGCAAGAGCAGTGTATGATCTTAACTGCTGAACCATCTCTCCAGCTCAGCTTGGAGTTTTCTTCTCTTCTCCAGACATGGCAGCGATGACACTTAAATCCAAGGGTGCCCTGAGAATTGTGCAGTTCCTAAGTATTTATGTGTATTAATGTCACCATGACTGTGATACTTACCCAAGAGAAACAGCTTAAAGGGAAGAAAGCTCAGTTTTAGAGATTTCGTCCATGGTGGAGCAGAGTGGATCACATGTCGAGCACTAGGAGGCAAAGAGTGCCTGTGTAGCAGACTTTTCTTCATTTTTCTCATTCCACTCAGGCCCCAGGCTGTGGGATGGTGCCATCCACCTCTGGGCAGCTAGTTCCTCCTTAGTTAGTCCTCCCCAGAGATGTCCTCATACATAGATATACAGACCAGAGGAGCGCTTTACTACTGTCTATTGCTATGAAGAGGCACCTTAACCATGGCAAGGCGTATTAAAAAAAAAAAAAACAACAAACAAACATTTAATTGGGTTGGGGTGGGTTGCTTACAGTTTCAGAGGTTCAGTCTATTATCATGACGGGAAGTGTAGCAACGTGCAGACAGACATGGTGCTGGTGACGTCTTGATCAGAAGTCAACCAGAAATAGACTGGGACATTGAGCAAAGCTTAAGCAAGAGACCTCAAAGCCCACCCTCATAGTGACACACTTCCTCCGAGAAGGCCACACCTACTCCAACAAAGCCACATCTCCTAACAGTGCCTCTTCCTTTGGGGGACATTTTCTTTCAAACCACAACTAGTGACGATCAAGAGTGACTACCATATAAGGTCTCAGATGTTAAAAAGCATATGGGGCTGTGGACATGGCTCAGCTGTGGAAAGCACTTGCTGCACCAGCAAGAGGTCTAGAGTTCGGGATCTACAGAACCCCCTGCATTCTGGGCGGGCCTGGTAAATGACCTATGCGAGACTGGGAAGGCTAATGATGTAGAGACTCTCCTTCAATAAATAAAGCAGAAAAATGGCGGAAGAAGATTCCCAGCATAAGCCTAGGACCTCCGCATGCATATGCACACACCATGCATGAGCACACAATATGAGAACACATGTACACACCACATGTTCACATTGTAGTAATCAGGTAAGTAAAGAGTAAAGGTCAGAAAGTTGTTTTGAAATACATTTGGGTGTCTAAACATACCCAGTCAGACTAGTGATACATCAGATCCAAAACCCACATGTAACGACAAGTTAATGCTCGTCCTTGAGACTGTAAGAATGAAGAGCCAGCCATGGTGGTGCTCACCTTTAATCACAGCACTCAGAGACAGAGGCAGGAGGATCTCTATGGGCTCAAGGCTAGCCTGGTCCACATAGTTCCAGTCTAGCCAGGGCTACATAGTGAGGGAGACCCTATCTCAAAAAAAAAAAAAAAACCTTTCTTTTTTCTTTGTAGTTATGTAGCTGAAATATGCTATATTCTTTTAATTGGTATTGCTAGTTGTACAAAATACTGGACTTCATATGACATTTTCCTACATGTGTACAATTGTACTTTACTCACATTCCACCCCATTGCTGACCCTTGTCTCTCCTCTGCAAATAATCTCTTCCTTTTGTTTTCATGACTTTACACACACACACACACACACACACACACACACGTTCATGTATGAGTGCGCCCATATTGCTAAATCTAGATTTCACTAAATGCAGTGTTTATCTTTTCCTCCCCCGTTACCTAATTTTCTCTCCCACTTTCTTTTAGTTCCTTCTTTCTCCCACATATTCCTCTTCTGCTTTCATGTTCATACACACATCTGTATGTTTGTGTTTATATATTATTCATATATATGTATATAAATATAGAGATTTTGATTATGAAAGAAAACAGAATATGTGTCTTCAGTTGGCTTATTTCATTTAACATGGTTATCTACAGTTCTATTCAATTTCCTGAAAATGACCCTTATTTTATTTTTTATAGCAGAATGGAATTATGTTGTGTTTATATATCACAATTTCTTTATCCATTCACCTGGTGATTATCTAGGCTAGTTCCAAATCTCAGATGTAATGAATAGTGTAGCAGTAAACATAGATAGATGTCCAGGCATCCCTGTGGCATGATGACTTACTAAAAGACCTGTGAGTATATACCCAGGCTGTTACAGCTGGGTCAGGATGATAACTCTATTTTCAGTTTTCAGAGAAAGCTCCACACAGATTTCCATAGTGTCTGTACTGGTTCACAGTTACCAGTACTAATAAGGGTCCTCTTCTTTCAATTATTTTTATTTTGTGGATGTGTTTCCCTGCATCGTGTGTACACCATGTCTGTCTGGTGCCTAAGGAAGCTAGAGAGGGTATTAGATCTTCTAGGAGTGGATTTATATAGATGGTTATGAGCTGCCATGTGGGTGCTGGGAATTGAACCTGGGTCCTCTGGAAGAGCAGCCAGTACTCTTTAATTGCTGGTTATCTCTCTAGCCCCACATTGGTTTTTGGATGATAGCCATTCTCACTTGGGTGAGATTGGATTTTAATGTAGGGTTTGGTTTTTGTTTGTTTGGTTTGGTTTGATTTGGGTTTTGAGACAGGGTTTCTATGTGTAGCCTTGACTGTCCTAGAACTCACTCTAGAGATCACACTGGCCTCGAACTTATAGTCATCTATCTGTTTCTACCTCTTGAATGCTAGGATTAAAGGTGTGAGCCACCACCAACTAGCATTATTATTATTATTATTATTATTATTATTATTATTATTATTATTAGTTTTTCAAGACAGGGTTTCTCTGTGTAACAGCTTTAGCTGTCCTGGAACTCTTTACACCAGGGCGGCCTTGAACTCACAGAGCTCCACCTGCCTATGCCTCCCAAGTGCTGGGATTAAAGGCATGGACCACCACTGCCCAGGCTTTAATGTAGTTTTTGTTTGCATTTCTTTGACCACTATGTTAAATGTTTTTAAAAAGTATTTATTGGTTCTCTATTTCTCCTTCAGAATTTTTTATTCTTCATTTTTATTTATTTTATTTTATTTATTTATTTTTTAATATATATATATATTTATTATGTATACAGTATTCTATCTGTGTGTATGCCTGTAGGCCAGAAGAGGGCACCAGACCCCACCACAGATGGTTGTGAGCCACCATGTGGTTGCTGGGAATTGAACTCAGGACCTTTGGAAGAGCAGGCAATGCTCTTAACCACTGAGCCATCTCTCCAGCCCCTTCATTTTTATTATATGTGTATGATTTGCCTTTGTGTATGTCCATGTACTCCATATATGCAATGTCCATGGAAGTCATAAGAAGGCAATGGATCCCTGGAACTGGAGTTACAGGCAGTTGTGAGCTGCCATGTGGTTGCTGGGAATCAAACCAGGCCCTCTGGAAGAGCTGCCAGTGCTCTTAACCATAGAGCCCCCTCTCCAGCCCTCTCTATATGTCTTCTATGGAATTCATTTGCCCATTTTGATTGGATGATTTAAGGGAGGCATTTACTGTTTTAAGTTTTTGTTTTGTTTTTATAGATTCTAGGTACTAAGTCCCTATCAGATAAGACATTCCAGGACCCCAATCCAGAGAATGGTGCTGCCCACAGTGGGCTGGGTCTTTCCTTGTCAATTATAAAAATTCCCCTACAGACATATCCGTAGGCCAACCTGATCTAGACAGTCATTCATTGAGACCCTCTTTGCAGGCAGTTTTAAAGAGACAGGGGAAAAAAGTATGCAATCTGAAGAGAAACCAGAGTAATTTTAGATTGTGTCAGGTTAACAAGTAGCTGTCATCCCTGCCATCATCCAGCCCTTAGAAGGTAACGGATGCAGGAAGACCTGGAGTGAAGTCATCCTCAGCTACATACAGAGATTAGATACATGCCTTCTTGTCTCACTTTTGCCTTAGAATCATCATGGGCTCTGGTAGTAATCCAGTAATTCACAAATATGAATTGCAGATGAAATGTGGTGCGGAAAAGATTAAAATGTGTGTTGACAGAGTTATTCTTTATAATGGCATCAGTATTAGAAGAAATGGTCTTTATATTTACAGAGAATACTGTATAGTTACTGCATAGTTATGCTTCAATAAGATTTTAAAGGGGGCAGAGGCAGGCAGGTTTCTGTGTTCAAGACCAGCCTGGGCTACATATAGTGAGTTCTAGGGAAGTCAGGGTACATAGCAAGATCTCGTCTTAAAGAAAAGAAAACATAAATCATACTTTTTTTTCTATTTTTAATTTTTACCACGACTATATTTTTTTACAATTAGAAGAAAACATTACATGAGGTGATTCTCCCACGTTGTCTGGTTTCACTTCTCAAGATTCCATTTACCAGTTGTCAGACCCAATTCTATATTATCTAAAAGAAAATTCCAGAAATTGACAACTGTAATTTTTTTTTTTATTTTTGGTTTTTTCGAGACAGGGTTTCTCTGTAGCTTTGGAGCCTGTCCTGGAACTCCCTTAGTAGACCAGGCTGGCCTCGAACTCACAGAGATCCGCCTGCCTCTGCCTCCCGAGTGCTGGGATTACAGGCGTGCGCCACCACCGCCCGGCGACAACTGTAATTTTTGTACCCTCTGAGCAGCACAGTAAGTCTCACTGCGTCACTGGCGGGAAATCACCTTTTGTACAGTGTGTCTGCCCTTTCCCCAGGCTCCTGAAACATCTCAGATGCCGCAGGAAGAACAAACACAGATATTGGCAACACTGTATTTATGTAACTTTTATTTGTTAGAGTCTCTCTAGTAACTTCTGGTTTGTTATTGGTTGCCATTTAATTTCTTACTGTACCTTATTTAGAAGTATGCTTTCTTACAGGTATGTCTGTACAAGAAACATTTATAGTCACTGTAGAGTTTGATACCACTGCACTTGCAGGGTATCCATTGGAGTTGGGAATGTGTGTCTCGTGGACAAAACGAGGCTTGTAAAATGTCTTAAGAGAAAACAGTTCTTGTCCCTTAATTTTTATAGTAGTTGATAAAGAAAGCCCAGATTCTGGCAGGCTGGGTAGCCTCCCTGAGTTCCAGTGAACATGGATCTGGGGTTTGAATTCAGGTAATTTGGCTGTGTGTTTCTTACCTTAAATTGTGTCTCTCTGGTTGGAAAGATGGCTCTGAGGTTAAAAGTATTGACTGTTCAATCAGGGGTTCTGATTTCAATTCCCAGCAAACCACATGGTGACTCACCACCATCTATGATGAAATCCGATGCCCTCTTCTGGCACGTAGGCATGCAGAAAAACACTATATATAACAAATCTTAAATTAAAAAATTGTGTCTTTCAGTCCTTCAGCCAGATGATAGATCTCAGTGTCTTGTTTCCTTGAAATAAAGAGCTTCCCAAATCATTCTAGTTGGTCAAAGATTACAGTCTTGTGAGCCCTGAAGCTGGAAGACTGCACGAGTAGTAAGACCAGGGTCCTGGGATTGAGCAGTCGTCATAGCCTGCGCTCTTCTGCTCTCTGCCCTCTTCTTTGTTTTTTGGCTTTTCCGTCTCTCTGTATTTGGCCTTTTTATTTTTAAGGCGGGGCGTCACTAGGTGACTCTGGGGGGCCTGGAACACACTATGTAAACCAGGCTGATCTTGAACTCAGAGTTCTCTGTCTCCTCAGTGCTGAGATTAAAAGCCTGCACTCCCCTTTTATTTATCTGACCCCCCTTTTTTTTAATTAAGTAGATTGTGATGCCACCACCATAAAACCATTTAAAATGTAAAACTTCGAAGTGTTTGGTTTGGTTTTTTGAAGAACTCACCCTAAAGCTCAGGCCAGCCTAAACTTGCCATCCTCCTGCTTCAGTGTGTCTCCATCTTCTCTCAGATTTCCTCACTGAGATTTGTTGGCATTCTATGGAACTTTATTGGTGGAATCAAAGATTTTAATCACAAATTTTCTTCTTTTAATAGCTTCTTTCACTTAATTTAGATTCATTCACTCTATTATGTGTCAGTGGTTGTTATTTCTGCTGATGAGCGGGCTCCATTGTATGAGCCTTGCTTCCAGTGAATTCGTGTGGATCACTCGCAGTGTGGACGTTGTGAATAAAGCTGCTGTGGTCGTGATTGTCACTTTCTTGGGTAGACAGGAGAATATCCAAGTTGTGTGTTCACTGTGTGTTTAGACTGTAAGAAACCGACGACCAATTCCACATATTCTCTCCTTCCCCATTCCAGCTGCACATGGCCCTCCATATGTCACCCTTCCCAGCCTGTGTGTTTTTGAAGGTGCCTTGCTCTGGCGGGGATAATTTTATTCACAACTCTTTGATGGGTGCTAATTCATTATCTTTTCATGTACTTCTGGGCCATTTTTGGTTTTTTCGAGACAGGGTTTCTCTGTGGCTTTGGAGCCTGTCCTGGAACTAGCTCTGTAGACCAGGCTGGTCTCAAACTCACAGAGATCCACCTGCCTCTGCCTCCCGAGTGCTGGGATTAAAGGCGTGCGCCACCATCGCCCGGCTGGGCCATTCTTGATGAAGAACTTGTCCCAGTCTTTAGACCAGTGGCCTTATTCTGGAAATATATATATTCTTCACATATTTTGAATACAAGTCTTAGAGATATGCTTGCAATATTTTATACATATACATACATATATATATATTGCTTCTCTATTTTCTGAACAGTACCTTTCAAAGAACAGGTTGGTTAATTTTTTTAATTTATTTTATTTGTATGTATGTTTTGCATGCATTTGTACCAAATGTATACAGTGCCCTCAGAGGCCGAAAGAGGGTATTAACTCTCCTGGAACCAGAATTAGAAAGGAAGATTTATGAATTTTTATCTTATGTGTATCTTCCTGCATGTGTGTATGTGTATCACATGTATGCCAGTGCCAGCAGAGGCCAGAAGAGAGCATCAGATCTCCAGGAACTAGAGTTAGAGGTGATTGTGAGCCACCTAATGTGGATACTGGGGGCTAAATGTGGGGCTTTTGAGAGAACAGCAAGAGCTCTTAACTGCTGAGCCATTTTTCCAGCCCCAAAGGCAGGTTATGCGTGGGGATGGGAGGGTTTGCATCTGTATTCGTTACTTTTCTGCTGACCAAAAACAACTTACAGGTGCAAGTGTTTATTTTGGCTTATAGTTCCGGGGGATAAGAGTGCATCATACAGGGAGGTGTGGCAGCAAGCAGCAGGCCTGGTGGGTGTAGGTGCTGGAAGCTATCTGATAACATCTTAACACACGTGAAGCAGAGGGTGAACTGGAAGTAGGGCAAAGCTGTAAACCCTCAAAGCCCTCTGTGAGTGCCACCTCAGAGTGATAGAGGCCTTCATCAAGGCTCCACAGCCTCTGCCAACAGCGTCACCAGCTGGGACCCAAATGTTCAAGTACGGAATCTTTTCGGGGACTGTCTCCTTCAAACTCCACTACCCTTTCTAAGCAACCTGGGTCTTCTAGTTCCACTGTTGGATATAGGTCCACAATTCATTAAGAATTAATGTGGGTTTTTTGGTGTTTTTTTGGTTTGGTTTGGTTTGTTTTGTTTTTTCGAGACAGGATTTCTCTTTGGAACCTGCCCTGGCACTTGCTCTGTAGACCAGGCTGGCCTCAAACTCACAGAAATCTGCCTGCCTCTGCCTCCCGAGTGCTGGGATTAAAGGCGTGCGCCACTACCGCCCAGCTGGCACACACGTTTAACATCAGTGCTGGGACCTGGATCCGGTGGTCACAAAGATTCACTGGCTACCCAGCCTAGCCAGTCAGTAAGCCCCAAGTTCAGTGGGATACTTGTCTTTAAAAACTAAGGCAGAACACCAGAGGCCATGTGATGTCCTTGGTCTATGTTGCCACCTAAGACCATGCTGAGGTCTGTGGCACATAGTAATGCTGGAGACCACATAGATGGCCGTGGTCCATGCACCCACTGACTATAAGGGGCAGAGAAGCTACTTTTGCAGTGGTTTGGATGACTGAAGACTCACAGTTGAGAAAGAGGGACAGAACATTTCTGTAACAACCCCTAACCTAACCCCACTGATGGTGAAGTGTCGTTCTCCACTGTTGATGCTTCTGGCATGAGTGCAGGTGGGGAAGGACCCAGTTTTCTTTAAGGGGCTGGCTGCTAGGCGTGCATGGGCAACACAAATTGAACTTTTTGGGGGGGTTGGTAGGGGCAGGTGGGGTGGGCTGACTTGGAGGGACTGGGAAGTGAGTGTGATTGGGGTGCATAGTGTGAAATTCTCAATAGTCAATAAAAATACTATGTTGAAAAAGGTTAGAGAACAATTGAAGAAGGTAACTGATGTTGACTGGCCGCTGGTCTTCACACATACACTCCCAGGCGTGTGCATACACACATACACAACTCTCTCTCACCATAAGGGGACTTGACTGAGGTCCTACTGATTTGGGGTGAGGGATAATGTTGAGCCTTGCAATTCAGGAACATGGCGTATACTGTATCTAATGTGTTAGAAATACCAGCTTGAGTCTGGAGAAATGACTTAGAGGCTAAGAGCACTGACTGTTCTTCCAGACCACTAGGGTTCAGTTCCCAGCACCCACACAGTGGCAGTGCACAAACATACATGCAGACAAAATACCCATACATATAAAGTTAAAGAAAATAACTGTTTGTTAAGGTAATCTATTACATATGCTTTGTGTACCTTATGTACCTTATGTACCTTATGACATTGAGAATGGTTGATGCCAAATAATATAAATTCTTAAATAAAAATGAGTATATGAAGAAAAGTTCTAGAATTTTCTTTCTAGCTTTTGGAAAGTGTTTTTTTAGACGTGTTTTGACTGACTTGGAACTTGATAAGTAAACCAATCTGACCTTGAAGTCACTTACAGCCACCTTCCTAAGATTAAAGGCGTGAGCCAGGCGGTGGAGCCAGGCGGTGGTGGCCCACGCCTTTAATCCCAGCACTCGGGAGGCAGAGGCAGATCTCTGTGGGTTCGAGGCCAGCCTGGTCTACAAGAGCTAGTTCCAGGACAGGAACCAAAAAGCTACGGAGAAACCCTGTCTCGAAAAATCAAAAAAAAAAAAAAGATTAAAGGCATAAACCATCATTCCCCAGTGGGTTTTTCCTTCTGTGCCCTAGTGGATTCTCTGTCTGCTCTGCGGTCACTATACTTGATAGCTAATAATGAATTAATGCTTTGGGTAGACTTTCTTTTCCTCCAGTGCTGGAATGGAATCCAGCGCCTTGTATGGGCTAGCCAAACATTCTCTTACTGTAGTTTTTGGGGATTTCTGGCCTGCCATCTGTCACTCTTTTGTGTGGTGTCAGTGTTGGGCAGAATGCTGACATCTGCATTCACAGAAGGAAATGGCAAATTCACATCTCAAAATAGACTAAACTTATTGTACTAACTCCTTTTACTTAATCCATTTCTCAACAGATATAAGACACCCTGAAGAACTCTCTCTCTTAAAAAAACCCAGAGATCCCACAAAGAAGAAAAAGAAAAAGCTAGATGACCAGTCTGAAGATGAAGCGCTTGAGTTGGAAGGACCGCTTATCACTCCTGGATCAGGTGAGACCCTGGCTAAACAAAGGCAGGGCGTGAGGGCCTGCACTGTGTGTTGGTAAGGGTACGTGGGTCATGCAGGTCGGGAGAAGTGGGCCAGCCCCCTTCAACCGCTTTCCCCAGCCGTATTAGTGTCATTCAGGTCCTCTCGTGTGCTGGCCATCATATGTTAATAATGGACTCAGTGAAGAAGAACCTAGTACTCTGCTCAGGTCTGAAAAGGATAGTTCCATAGTTGGACTGACTTAGGTCTTTGTTTTTGTTTTGTTTTCGGTTTTTTAAGACAGGGTTTCTCTGTAACAACCTCGTCTGTCCTGGAACTCGCTTTGTAGACCAGACTGATCTAGAAGTCTCTGGGATCTGCCTGCCTCTGCCTCCTGAGTGCTGGGATTAAAGGCGCCACCACTACCCGACTAGACTCAGTTCTTTCGTTTGTAAAAATTGAAAGCTTTTTGACAGGTAGACTGTGAAAAACAAATCCCTCTTTTGTTGACACATTAATCTCTAAAGTCTTAATTACTGAAGACCTTTTCCGTGGTTTGCATGTCCTGGTCTTTGGCATCCCTGCCTTTTTCTTTAAAGTCATTCCTTTGAGAAGCAGCCTCGTGTTCCTACTGCTCCCTTCCCCAAGCTGGATTAGGTGTTCTCCTATACTAAGACCTTTCTGTGTAATATATGGAGTTGTCTACCCTAATAATTGTGCATTCCCTGCAGAAAAAGAGTCTCCCCGTTTTTCTGTTGTCTACCAAGACCTGCTCAGCAGATGGCACACATCAGGCAAGTGGGCAGTGATGTGTCACTGGAAGACAGAGGTTGCATAGTTCTTTCATCTGAACACGAACACGTCTGAATATCATGGCAGCCACATTTCCATTGACCACCCATTTCTAGAACGGGTCCCTCCCTGCTGCAGGCGTTGTAACTCAGGTTACTGGTGTAATTCATTCCTGCCATTTAAATTCTGGTGTGGTGATGATAAAGCCAACATTTATGAGGTGCAGACCACACCTTGTCTGCACCTCCACAATGCACTTTACCTATAAAAACTGGGTTCCTACCCCCAGCCTGTTGAGGTAGACATGTAACTACCCACGTTTTAAGGAGGTTGGGATTATGGCACAAGACAGTTAGGAAAATATGTTTTCTGGTAATATTTATATATTGGCTATAATTCGAGAAATACAAACAATTCAATGTACTTACTGCTCTTTTTTTTTTTTTATTTTTTCCCCAAAACAGAGTTTTTCTATGTGGCTGTCCTAGAAGCCACTCTGTAGTCCAGGCTGACCTCAAACTCACAGAAATCCGCCTGCCTCTGCCTCCCGAGTTCTGGGATTAAATGCATGTGCCACCACAGCCCGGCTGCACTTACTGCTCTTAAGTTGCTTGTTTGAAAAACAGTTTTTATATTTAAAGAAGTTATACATAAATGTTAAATGAATTAGAAAACATGATAGGAATTCGGAGACTAATGTTACTCAGGGAATATTCAGTTTTAGAGGTTTAGAAATTTAGTTTGTGAGTTGTTTGTTTATTTGTTTTTTGGTCTGCTTTGTTTGTTTTTTGGTCTGGTTGGGTCGTTTGTTTGTTTGGATACAGGGTTTCTCTGTGTTGCCCTGACTGTCATAGAACTTGCTCTGTAGACCAGGCTGGCCTCAAACTCACAGAGATCTGCCTGCCTCTCCCTCTGAAGTGCTGGGATTAAAGGCGAGTGCCACTACATCCTGCTATTGTTAGAGATTTGAAACAGGGTTTCTACACAGACCATGCTTTTTTTTGAACCCAGAGATCTGCCTGCATCTGCCTCCTTAGTGCCTAGATTATAAAGGTGCCAGAGATCAGAATTATAATGTACAGAAATGGCAGAAACAAAGATCGTCTTGGTAAAAGCAAAGTACAAAAGTTAGATAGTTCAGCTGAGCCAGTTCTTGGGGGAGAAGCCTCCAGAGTAGTTCAAGACCATAATGGGAGGGTGTGTGATGGCAAGTCAATGAAGTTACTAGTGTATTAAAGAGGAGTTAGTTTCTGAATTACTTACAGAGCAAAATATATTTTAGAAAGATTATTGAATTAACTTCTAATTATTTTGGAGGAGGAAATGGGTGGGTAAAAGAGTTGTGATGTCATTTTTTAAGAAGACATTTTGGTTCTCCAGTGTTACTGATTGAGGTCCTAAATAAAACTTTCGTAATAAAAGCTAGGAAGGAGGTTATGGCAACAACAAGCACCCAAGCACCTTCTATGGCCCCGAGTCTATGCGAATGAGGTAGCGCTTGAAAAGCCCCTCAGGACTGCTTATCAGGGAATCCAACTAGATGATTAAAGCCTTGGTACCACCCACACCTCCCAGACTTCTTGTGGGAAGGAAAAGGACTGGAGGCTGAGTTGAGCATTGTTAGAGTTATGAAATACCCATGGCTAGTAGCTCATAAAACCCATTTCTTTAGCTGATAGCATGGTGGTGATTCAAGGATCTTGAGTCTGATGACATACATCACCATGCATGAAGGAAAAGATACCAAAGTAGGACTCAGGGGTTAGACTTTTAAATCAACTCCCTCAGAGAAGACTTCTCAGAATTCTACAAGCATTATATCATTTCCTTCTAAAGGCGGTGCTCCAGTGACCTTAGAAACTCAATCCTCGACCCTGTCTTTTCAGGGTCTTGCTACTTCTTAATGCTGCTACATTGGGAACCAAACTTCCTCCCTTTTGTCTCTGTTGAACAGTCACATGAACCCTTGGTGATAACTAGGAATCATTGTACCTTTGTAATTAAGCCTCCAGGTTGGTGAACTTACCCAGGTGTGTGAAGAGTTCCCAGAGAGGTCACAGATGCTGTAGTGTGTCTCCCATCCAGCCTGAATGGGCTCCTGTTGTTAGGAGTTAGTGATGTAGTGAGAGAGTTTCCAAGTTCTGTCAGCCACTCCAACAAATTATGAAGGAATTGTAGAGCCAGGATAGACGTGGACTACATGTGGCCTCAAAGATCACCCAGTCTTAACAGATAGCAGGGGAAGATCTCTTCCAACCAAAAGGAGGGTTTTTAGGCCTGGTAATGTCCTCAGAGCATAAACACGTGCGTACTCCTTTTCATGTTTTTATGTAAGTCTGGGAGCCTCTGGTGTGTGTCTGTGGCCAGAGTTCTGAAGCCTTTTATGTAGGTGGAGGCGGGGACATGTGTGTGCAATGCCCACAGATGCCAGAACACTGCAGATCTTCTGAAGCTGTGAGCCACCCAACATGGGTGCTGGAGAACCCTGGTCCTTTGAAAGAACAGAGCAGCGAGTGTTCTTAGCACTGAGATAGATAGTTCTCCAGTCACCCAAATCTGAGTTTTTTCCATCTCTTTCTTTATGGTCTTTTGTAATTACTGGTCCTCACCTGATCCAGCAAGTTGGTTTTGTCTTTCAGTTGAGTGGACCTTGCTGTGTAGACCATTCTGATCTCGCACAGATAGCAGGGGTGACCCTTACATCCCTACAGACTGCAGACCTACCCCGCCACACCAGCTAGGAAATTGTTCTAGCTATTCGTTTTTCGTCATAGCCCCAGAAGAAACTTAGCTCTCCCAGGCCCCATGCTTTCTGCATTTGTATTTTTCAGCTTTACTCCAACAAGTAAACTGGCTGGAATAGTTTGCAGGGTATAGAGGGTCATTTGTTTTGTTGTTGTTTTTTTCCTGGGGTGTGGGTGGTAAAGAGGGGGTTTCACTCTAGTTTAGACCTCATGATCTTCTCCCCTGCCTGACATCTAGCTAGTTCCTTTCTACTCTGACTACGGCTCTACAGCTGCTGCTTATTTCTGGACTGTGTCATTCTTTAGTTCTTCCCTCAGGCTTGATTTCCAGAAAGCTCTGAGTGTGCTAAGGACACTACTGAACAGCTTTCCAAGAGACACTTTTTTGGTTTTTGTTGTTTTTTTTTGGGGGGGGGGTTGTTTGTTTGTTTGTTTATTGGTTTTTAAAGACAGAATTTCTCTGCGTATCAGTCCTGGCTGTCCTAGAACTTGCTTTGTAGACCAGGCTGGCCTCGACCTCACAGAGATCCTCCTGCCTCTGACTCCTGAGTGCTGGGATTAAAGGTGTGTTCTACTGCCACCTGCCTAAAAGAGACCTTTAAAAAAAATTTTTTTCAACAGTCAAAAAAAAATTTTTTTTCATTTTGGGATTTATTTATTTAATTGTATGTATGTGTGGGTGTTTTGCCTACATGCATGTTTTTACCTACTATATGTGTGCAGGGCTCACAGGGGCCAGAAAGAGGGTTTCAGAGTGTTAGGCTTTGGGGTATTCATGATTAAACCATGGTAGTTCAGATTGATATTCCCTTTTTAGAAGATATTCTGGTAGAGAAATGGATGGCAAACAAAATCATGAAGAAGCCCCACAGCTCTATTCTCCGTAGCTGTCTGGTTTGTAATGGCTAACCTGTAGCTATCTATAATCAATGCAAATAGGTCATTTTTATTATATATATAACCTGTATCCATCAGAGTCCATGCTGTCTGGACAACACACGTTATAAATTCTAACAGCTACATTGCCCTGCTTGTCACGAATTGACTGTTGCCAGAGCTGACCTCAAACTCTGGACGGTCCTCCTATCGTGGACTCCCCAGTGCTGGGATCAGCAGCTGCGCGCTACCACACACACTGAAAGCAGTTTTTCACTTTCTGCAGCATAGTCGTTGATTTTCAAAGAAATGTAACATCAGAATTTATTATACAAGTAGAAATTATCTTATTAGGAACTTTTCTTGAGAGCTGGGCAGTGGTGGCGTACACCTTTAATCCCAGCAGTCAGGACCAGAGGCAGGTGAAGCTCTGTGAGTTCAAGGCCAGCCTGGTCTACAGAGTCAATTTCAGGACAGCCAGGGCTACATAGAGAAACCCCATCTCAAAAAACAAACAAAACATTTTTTTTTAAAATAAAAACACAAAAACAAAAAACTGGGGGACAGCATCTAGGAAAGGAAAAAAGTCTAGATTAATATTCTGTTTTCTTTATTAGGGAAATTATTAACATAGGATGCAATTTTTAAGTATCAAATATTTTAAACCTATTCTTGTTTTATATTTATTTTTTAAAGTTTTATATGCATTGGTGTTTTTCCGTGAGTATTGAGTTCCCTGTAGCTACAGACAGTTGTGAGCTGCCATGTGGGTGCTGGGAATTGAACCCAGGTCCTCCTGAAGAGTAGTTAGTGCTCTTAACCACTGAGCCATTTCTCTAGCACCTTAAACCTATTCTTTAAAGAACAAAAAAAAAAAACACCTCATTCTTTGAAGAAGAAAAGATTATATAGATAGATAGGTAGATAGACAATATTAAATATTCAAATATTAAAGGTTGAAAATTTCTTCAAATTATTTTACCCAACTAAAGTAGGATTATATATTTATATATGTTTCCTTCTGTCAGTAAAATGTTCTAATGAGCCTCATATTTTCTATTACAGAAGTCATACTCTGAATATAATTTCATTATAATAAACTCAAATAATGCACAAAATAGGCCAAGCCAAATGTGACGATCCCTTTTAAACTATTCTTTTGCTGTTCCCTCTCAGCCATTTATTTTTTTTCCAGTTTTTATTTGTGTGTGCATGTGTGTCTCATGTGTGTAGGTGGCCATGGAAGCCAGAAGGTGTTGGATCCCCTGGAGCTGATGTTACAGGCAGCTATGAGTTCTGGGAACTGAACTCAGGTCGTCTAGATGTTTCTAGACACTGAGCCATCTCCACAGCCCCCAAGAATTAACTGTTTCTTGATAACTGTGTTGTAACAGTTTGGACTACAACTTGACAGTACCCTTTCCTCCTTTCCTTCCTTCTCTTTCTTTTCTAATTGTGATGCAGCCTCACAGCCATGGCTAGCTTGGGTCTCACTGTATAGCCCTCAGACTCCCAGAGAAAGGCTAATATATGCTGCATATTATACTTCAGTTTTTATTATTTTTTTCAATGATCAATATTTTGATTTTTTTTTTTTTTTGCACAAAGCAGAGAGTTCTTTCAGGTCCTTTTAAATGCTCTCAAAAGTTTTTATATGCAAAAGCTGTCTTTATCTGTTCTCTACCTGCGTGGTATTATTGTACCGCATGGACTGCAGAAAGTTGCTGTGATTACATCTCCATCAGTAGTATATATGGATATATACCCTTTTCATTCAGTCTTCCCAGTGTTGAGTATTATAAATCTTTATACATTTTTTTTTTACCATTTTAACAATTAGCAGTATCTCAGTGTTACTTTATTTCTCGTTTCTTTGATAGATGCTTTAAACACTGGGATGGTAGAGTGATATTTCTTGTATTAGCCAGTAGCTCTTTTATTCTATTGATTTTTTTTTTTTAACATGCCTAGACTGCACCTTCTTCTTTATAATTTGATCTTTAGTGATACTGTTTTTATGTTCGAGAGCCTTCTTTATATTTTGGTCTTTAGTGATATTGTTTTTATGTTCGAGAGTCTCACCTGCACCTTAGCGTTTTGTTTGTGGTCATTTTACTGTGTTCTAATACAGCAGCCCTCCCAAGAGCCATGTGTGAATTGTGTGGAGTAGCCCAGAATATAGTACTCTTTGGACAATTTTCCTTTTTATGAAAGTTATCTCTCCATATTTTGTTGCTGACTGAATCTGTTTCTTCATCTCACTCTGTTTGATTTCTGCCTGAAATAGATATGAGAGCAGGCACATAGGAAGACAAGTTAGTGTTAGCCTTTGAGCTGGCTCTGATGGAATCTAAACTATGCGTGTCCTCTGACCCAGCGGTGCGGCCAGCATTGGGAAATACACACAGAGCTGTTTACAGAAGCTCCGTTTGCCCCCGAGATGCTCAACAGTCAGACGCTTGTGGGTTGGGAATGGATTGACTTGTATTGCATGAAGGCAGTGTGTGAACAGGCAACACCAGCTAGTCCAACGTGATCGGCAGCTTGCTGGCTCTTGACCGAGAACGTGTCCTTTAGCCTCTGTCCCTCGGTTTTGTTCTCCAGGGTGAAAATAGATTTGTCGAGACACTAAATGAGTTGTTGTCCTGTAGTATCTTTAGACAGGTGGAGCTGTGCTCTGTAAAGTGCAGGCTGTAGATGGAGAGTGGGCTCTGTTGACAGACTTTTCTTTATTGGAAACGAGAGTCATCCATTTTAACTACTCAGCTCTGAGTAATTCTAGTACAGCATAGTAGGAAAAATGTCAGTATTCCAACATTCTTAGTGAAAGATTTACTCAACAAATAGGTTTTTTAAGTAAAGGAGTTTCTGCCAGTTAGAATTAATATTCTCCTGTACTGTGTTTATGTGTACTCCCTTAGCAGATGAGCTGGAGAAGAGATTCCTGCCTTTGGTGAGGATGGGAACCGTTACCCTTCCACGGGGTCCTGATTTTAAGTTTGCCAGTGACCCCTAGAGAACAGTGCCTCAGAACTGACTATGCTCCTGCCTCCTCTCTGGCCCCACAGCATTGCCATGGGACTCAGGGATAGCGGGTCAGATATGGATGGCTGACAAGATACCTTCAGTGAAAGTCCTTCAGTCTCAGTGCTGTCACACAGGGGTGGGGAGAAGGAGGATGCGTAAGCTTATTTTTCAGTTAGATAACTGGGGGAGGGTGGATTATTAACCCTCTTCTTTCCACATCTAGTAACAGTGTAGCAGCAGAAAATGAGTCAGGATGATGGCCGTAAGTTTGAGGCCAGCCTAAAACAGGACAGGACCGGATAGAATATAACAGATTAAGACATGTCTTTGATATCCTTAATTGTGTTGTTCAGGTGAAAGAGCATGTGTTGTATCATTTGCTAGTGTGCTTCATTTATGTAGCCTCTACTGTGTGGCTCTCCCTGTCACACTGCGGGACCCTTAGATAAACGAGGTGATACCTCTGGCTCCAGTTCAGCTGTATATGAACCAAATCACAGCCTGCCTGATTAAAGCACAGCTTCATTTCTGCATTGGACAAAATACTGTGTTCCTGTTGAAGCTCCTGAGATTTTAGTGCGCCTGCTCATGACCCACAACTGGGGCGAGTCTGTTTCCCCTCTTCCCCGTTTCCTCTTCATTCCTTTGTCTTCTGATGTTGCCTTTCCTTTGCCTTCTGAACTCCTTTCTTTCCTTTCCTATAGGCATCGATGTTCTTTACATTGGCCCTCTGAAAGGTGAGCCTCACCACAATCACACACACGGTGTTGGTCTGTGCGCTTCAGCTATGGCCTCATCCCCTAGTTCCCTCAGCCGGCTTTCTCCTCAGAACCGCCACCACTTTAATCACATCACGGCTTTGGTACTGTGTGTTCTGTTGTACGAGCACAGTTACTGTTTGAGGCAGGCAAATAATGTGCTAAGCTTTCCTTCCAGATTGAAGCTTGTGGCTCATTGTGCTTCCTGCCATAGTGTGTGTGCTCACTGAGCTGAGTCCGAGTCCCCTCACAGCTGTCTCTTCCCATTACTAGGAGGCATATACTCCAGCCCCGGACTTTACAGCAAAACAATGACGCCCACTTACGACGCTCATGATGGAAGCCCCTTGTCACCAACTTCTGCCTGGTTTGGCGACAGTGCTCTGTCAGAAGGCAATCCCGGGATACTTGCTGTCAGTCAGCCGGTAACATCACCAGAAATACTGGCAAAGATGTTCAAGCCTCAAGCTCTTCTTGATAAAGCAAAAACGAACCAAGGGTAAGTTTTTGTTTTTTTGAGACAGGGCATCTCTACGTAGCCCTGGCTGTCCTGGAACTCACTCAATCTGTAGACCAGGCTGACTCAAAATTCACAGAGATCAGTCTGTCTCTGCCTCCCCAGTGCTGGGATTTTAAAAAGTATTCATCACTAGGCCTACCCATGGGTAAGTTTTAGGGGGACAGGCACAAGCAAAGAATATACCTGGTAGGGGTGGGTGTTTGGTTAATTGTGTTTGCTTTGCTCAGCGCTCTTCTCCATTTGTTCAGGTGGCTTGATTCCTCGAGATCGCTAATGGAGCAGGATGTGAAGGAAAATGAGGCCTTGCTACTCCGATTCAAGTACTACAGCTTTTTTGATTTGAATCCAAAGGTACCAAGGATCACAAAGAATCTTTTCTGCCTGTTTCCATTCTCATTTGAATGTTAAGACACTGTTGTAAGTTTTGAATAATATTCAAAACCCAGACCTTTAAGCAAAAGTGTGTGTATCCTGAATAAATCTGGTATTTTCTTAGGGTTGCCGTACACATGTTATACACAGAATTACATGAGCATATAATGAAAGACAAGACGCTTGATCAGTGGTTCTCAACCTGTAGGGCCTGACCTCTTTGGGGTTTGTACAACCCTTTCAGAGGGGTGGCCTGCAACCATTGGAAAACCAATATTTACATTACAATTCATAACAGCAAAATTACAGTTATGCAGGCCCTACAGATTGAGAACCACTGATCTAGTGTCTTGTCTTTCATTGTGTGCTCACACAATTCTGTGTTTAACATGTGTACAGCATACTGTGTGTTCAGAACTATCAGAGTTTTGTTTTTAGGCCACATCATATCTACTTTTAGTTGTAGGTTGGGGGATGAGTGGAATGTTTGGGTGGCATTTTAAGAGAGCGTTTCTTTTCGCTAATATAATTAAATGGGCAGTTTATGTTATGGATACACTCACTTTCCAAAAGTGTCTCTGTCCTCCTGTTTTGGACATTTAAAATAGCTCCTCCTCCCAAGGGTCTACCCTTCGTGTGTTTCTCTGTGAGTGAGGTATTTCCCAAAGTAATTAATTTGTACTCACTAAGTTCTGTTGTGGCAAGTCAGAAAAATAATGTTAAAATCAATCTGTATTTGTACCTTGTTTTAATTCTTTCCAACTAGATTTCTCTTTTTTCCCTCCTCCTTTCCTTTCTTTATCCGGTGTTTGCTTTCTGAGACAGAATCCAGCCATTCTGCATAGGCTGTGGAACTTAGTATGAAACCCAGGCTGACTCTGGGTGTGGATTACAAGCATACATCAGTACCCAGTTTTGTGGGGTTTGTTCTGTTTTTGAGACAGTGCCTTGCTGTGCAGCCTGGGCTTGGCTAGAAACAGGATCCTCCTGCTTTAGCTTTCCCAGTGCCCGCGTAGCAGTCATGAGCCACCGCGCCCTCCTTCAAGTCAGACACATAGTCATTGCGTGAACCTCCTTTTTTCCCTTCAGTGCTAGGGATCAAATCCTCTCTCGTGCTAGGCGATCTCTTCTGCTTACTGGACTAAATCCCTGAGTGATTTTCTTGTCATAGTTTGTCGTTTTTAAATAGAAAATTAGATGTATCTATAGTCATATCTAACATAATAGATCTCTTCTTTTTTAGAATTAACCATTTTGATAATAAAAAGTTGAAAAAAAATTACATACTCACTTTTTGTCATGCTTTAAACATGAGTATTTATGGTGTTAAAGTCGTAGTGCAAGCTTTTAATGGCAACACCCAGGAGGCAGAGGCAAGAGGATCTCTGAATTCAAGACTAGTTAGTTAGTCTAGACAGCAAGCTAAGGCCAACCAAGGCTACACAGTGAGACCCTTGTCTCAAAAGGTGGAGAAGGGGTGCTAGAGCACTTGCAGAGGACCTGGGTCCCAGTACCTACGTGGTAGCTCACAACCATGCATTAACTCCAGTTCCAGGGCACCCAGCAGGCACCAGGCACGCATGTAGTGTATACACGTACACAAAAGCAAAACACTCATGAAATAATTTTATTAAAAAGGAGACTACTAAAGACATTATTTTAAAATTTAGGTGTGTTTGAGTGCAGGAGCCCACAGAGACCAGACATATGAGAACCCCTGGGATCTAGAATTCAGGCAATTATGAGCCGTCTTACATGGGTGCTAGGAACTGTATGCACTCCTAACTGCTGGCCATCTCTCAAGCCTCAAAAGTGAATATTTAACACTGAAAACTTTCTGGTATTGAATACTGTGTATTGAAGCTCGTGTTTCCCTCGCTCTGCAGTACGATGCTATCAGAATCAATCAACTTTATGAGCAGGCCAAGTGGGCTCTTCTCCTAGAAGAGATTGAATGCACCGAGGAGGAGATGATGATGTTTGCAGCCTTGCAGGTAATGTGACAATAGTGACTGGTTCTTAGCTGGGAAGAAGAGAGTGCTGTAGTAACCCTAGCATTTGATACTGTTGTTTTTGCTGTGTAGGAAGTGGTACATGGGGCTGGCAAGATGGCCCAGCAAGCAGATGTGTGCTACCAAGCATGGTAACCCAAGTTTAGTATTCAGGACCTACTTATGAAAGGAGAGAACCAACTCCCAAAATCATCTGAGGCTGGGCATATTGGCACACACTTTAATTCCAGCCCTGGGGAGGCTAGGACAGCTAGGTCTGCATAGTGAGACTCCTTTTGTTTTAGCTAGGACAGCTAGGTCTGCATAGTGAGACTCCTTTTGTTTTAGCTAGGACA
>NC_022019.1:3557988-3576293 GCF_000317375.1 Microtus ochrogaster
CAGTACTCAGGAGGCAGAGGCAGGCGGATCTCTGTGAGTTCGAGGCCAGCCTGGTCTACAGAGCAAGTTCCAGGACAGGCTCCAAAACTATACAGTGAAACCCTGTCTTGAAGAAAACAAAAAAAGAAAAATAAAGAAGAAAAAAGAATCAGTGGTACTTTTGGTAGCTTTCCTTTATCTTGTGGGAAAAAAATGGTCATTTCGCTTCTAGCCTATAGTAACCTGAAGTTAAGTCAGTTTCCTCTTGGAAATAAAATACTAATACTATTAAGTTGATGATAAGGCACATTGCAAGCTGGCAGTAGAGTAGGATAAACATAAGTGTTTTTACAATATTAATTATTAAGTAGAAAGCTAATGTTTCTTTAAGCCAGTATTTCTCCAAATGTGAGCCTTGGATAACACATGCTTCAGAATTATAGTGGTACTTATTAAATTAATTACCCCACTCCCATTACTGATCCACCCTCCAGTATGGCTTTCGACAAACCAGCATTCTTAGAAGCACTGAGGTCCATTGTCAGCAGCTTGATTCTCTTTCAGATTTCAGTATGTCTGAGTGGGGCTTTGGCAAGTATTCTTGGGTTTTGATGGGACTCTAGTCTTCCCTAAGGTCCCAGTGCAATTAATAGTCTTTAAATAGAAGTGGGAGAAGCAAAGCTGGTCCTCAGTGAAGAATCTCAAAGGATTCACTTTTCTCAAAATACAAAAATGCTGCCAAACTTCCAAATGCACCAACACACGAGAAAGTTCAGCTGTAACCCAGGGTCACCGTTGGAAGGTTGCTGGCCGGTGGGCGAATTCATCAGCTGGTCCAGAGAGTTGACTAAGCAGCTGGTTTAGAATCCTAGAGTTAGAAAAGTAGATAAAAGACAAGATCTCCTGAGTAAATTGGGAGCATGGGGACCTTGGAAGGGGGTTGAAGGGGAGGGGAGCAGAGAAAAATGTAGAACTCAATAAAAATCAATTTAAAAAAAACTTTAAGTTTGCTGGACAGTGGTGGTGTACACCTTTAATACCAGCACTTGGGAGGTGAGGCAGGTGAGTTCAAGGCCAGCCTTGTCTACAAGAACTAGTTCTAGGACAAGCTCCGAAACTACAGAGAAAGCCTGTCTTTAAAAAAAAAAAAATCTTACAGTTCTCAGGGTCTTCAGCTGTCTGGAGAATTTCCTGAATTAAATCTGGCATAGTTCACTGGGAAGCTCTTACCTGAGTGACTCTTCAAATATACCTTTAACACTTTGAGTACAGACTCATTGTTTTCTGGTGGAAATTTTGCCAAAAGCAAGAATAAGACCTGTAAAATACATCTGTGAAAAACCATAGGTTTAAATTTTATAACAGTATATCATTTTGTTGTTGTTTAGGTATTGTGCTAGGAAATGAGCTCGTAGTCTTGCACATGCTAAGCAAGCTTTGTACCACTGGGCTGTCTCCCAGCAAAACTTAGATTCTATTCACGGTAATTGAAGGGCCTCAAAACATAGCTCTCTTGGACCATTTTAGTGGAAAGATGAATGATGGATGGGTGCGTGGATGGATGGATGGATGATGGGTAGGTGGGTGGGTGGATGATGGATGGATGGATGGATGGATGGATGGATGGATGGATGACGGACTCTTGTCCTTTCCAGTGTGACCACACTGAATAGAACTCATGCTTCTACCATTGAAAACAAAGTATGGTGGAACCTGCAACCCACACATTGAACTGCTCTGTCTTTGGGGCACCCAGATCTCTGTAAATTAGGTTATAGCAAGAAGAAAGAAAATAATTTAGTATAAACTAGATAAAAAATAAAGTTGCAAAATTATTAAGATAATAACAGGGCCTCTTTTCTCAAGATCAACCAAAGTGCTTTAAAAAATGTGGATTTCAGGCTGAGCCACAGAGTTGCTGAGTCAGGATCTCTGGGGTGGGGTAGTGGGAGGAAAGGGGGAGTCTACATTTTAACCAGCTCTTCACATAATCATTTTTTCTTTTATTTATTTATTTTATTTTATTAACAGTTTTTCAATTTATTTTACATGCCAACCACAGTTTCCCTCCCTCCTCTCTTCCCATTCTCTCCCACTCCCTGATTCTCTTCTACCGCCTCCCCATCCACTCCTCTGTTTCTATTCCCAAAGGGACAGGCTTCCTGTAGGCGTGAACAAAGCTTGGAGCCATACACCCTATAGTCTCTGCTTCCCTTGTTCTCATTAGTTATCACAAGTTCATACACCCAACAGTCTCTGCTTCCCTTGTTCTCATTGGTTATCACAAGTTCTGTCACCACAAAGATCTGTTTGCCCAGTTGGAAGGTATAACTATTTGCTACTGAGTCTTAGAATACAGGACTGGTAGTTGGCCTTGGGTCCATCAATTGAGTATTCCCCACATCAAGTAAATGGATACTTCAGAAGTTCAGAGCTGCTTCTGCCTTGAGTAGCAGCTGATGAGAATTACACCAGATGCTGTTGATCTCTCATAAAATCTCTCAGGCTTGATAGCAAAACTTAATAGATTTTTAATATTCTGAGTCACCAAGTGTATTTTAAAACAGCTATTTTTAAAATAAATCTTTATTTTTTATGTATAGTGTTCTACCTGCATATTTGCCTGGACGCCAGAAAAGGGCACCAGATCTCATTACAGATGGCTGTGAGCCACCATGTGGTTGCTGGGAATTGAACTCAGTACCTGGAAGAGCAGCCAGTGCTCTTAACCTCTGAGCCATCTCTCCAGCCCTAAAAACAGCTATTTTATATTTTAGAAGATTCTGTGCCGGGGCTGGAGAAATGGCTCAGTGGAGCACTGCCTGCTCTTCCAAAGGTCCTGAGTTCAATTCCCAGCAACCACATGGTGGCTCACAACCATCTGTAAGGAGATCTGGTGCCCTCTTCTGGCCTGCAGGCACACATGCAAACAGAATACTGACAATACTGTATAAATAAATCTTTAAAAAAAAAAAAAAGAAGATTCTATGCCTAAGACTGTTTCCTCACTAGATAGAAGGGCCGTCTGGTTGTACTTACACACTCTCTGTTCAGACATATGATCGGTTTCTTATTCTTCAATGGCCGAGACTGGAGTATTGAAGACAGAACTGGAAAAAGTGGAGCTGGTGTTCACTTTTCCCTGGAGTTAGAATGGTGATACTTTGCTCCTGGTGATTAGGACTGTAGGCCAGCGAGGGCTCATTTTCTCAATGATGTGAGACAAGCCAGTGAGTTTGTCTCTACAGGAGCTTCATGCATGGTCTGAGGCTTCCTGGGATGTGCATCTGTTCAAGGCACAGGACAGAATGCACTGAAAGCCAGCCACCCCCAAGAAAACAACCAAAACTCAGCTTTGTAAATGCTTCCCGTCATGCGAAGGGAGGCAGAAACGATCCGTTTGTATGTACACAGAGACTGCACTCATTTTGGATAAGTTTTTCTGATCAGGTCTGTCACACTGATCCCGGTGCCATGGCTTTTTACCCTTCTAGTTTCAGGACATTTTAAGTGTTGAGGTGTTTTATCTGCAGTTTTGTCTGTGCACATGTTTGTGCAGTATCTGTGGAGACCAGAAGAGGGCGCTGGATTCACTGGACCTGCAGTTATAGAAGGTTGTGAGCTGCCATGTGGCTGCTAGAAATCAAACCCGGATTCACTGTAAGCAGCTAGTGCTTTTACCTACTGAGCCATCATCTCTCCAGCATCCTCCCCTGACACTTTATCTTTGCAAATCAGATAAAAAAGCATCCAGTATAGAGCCAGGTAGTAATTTCATCTCAAAGTTCTGCAACTGAACAGTCATTTCAACAACATGCTGTTGTGGTTTCAGTATCATATCAATAAGCTGTCAATCATGACGTCAGAAAACCATCTGAACAACAGTGACAAAGACGTGGATGAAGTTGATGCTGCCCTTTCTGATCTGGAGATCACTTTGGAAGGCGGGAAAACATCAACAATTCTGGTGAGGTGGTTCTTTAGCTAATGTTTGACTTTATTTGAGGCTTACCTTTTTGTGGGTTTTCTGTGGCCAGCTGTGGCATCTGGAAGGTGGAGAAAAGTGTTCAGTTCTTTCCAGAAGTTTGTCATAGATTTTCAGAGAAGTTTTTTTTGTGGTGGAAGGATCAATGCCAGGGCCTCACTCTCCACCCAGAAAACCTTTTCTCAGCAAATAGTGCCTCTGACCTCTAGGGCTTCCCATTCTGAAGCCCTCTCTTAAGTACTTGTTTTGGGGAAGCATCATCAAGCCGTGGTAAGTCGGCTTACTTGATACACAACAGAAAGAAGAGAAATGAGCATCATGATAACCTAAATGTTCCTTATTTTTAAAACTGAGGAAGGAGTTATCAATGAAGAAACATTTTTCTTGGTGCCATTATGATTTATAATATTTCCATATATTGCTGTAAACCATTTCAGCTATATTTAGATGTAACAATACATTCTTGGGAATTGTACAAATGTCATGTTGTTCAAGTTTTTATTAGCTTTGTGTAATATTTGAAAATGCTTTTGTAATAAGACCATCTAATATGATCATATCATTTCTATCTTTAACGACTGTATTTTGAATATTAAATAAGCAGTTTTAAAAATCAGATACCAAACTAAATTTAAAAGATTAAGAAAAATATTATTTTAATCCTTTACCTAGGGTGACATTACTTCAATTCCAGAACTTGCTGACTATATTAAAGTTTTCAAGTAAGTACAAAAGTGGGGTAGATTTCAAGTATCAACAAGAACTATCAGTCTTATAATCAGGTTCTCATTTAAGTTTACAGTAATTCAGTGTCAATTATTTATAAAATAAATCTGTAAGATTTACCAGTTAGATATACACTTAAAGTTAAAATCATGTTCACTAAACTAAAACCTCAAAAATCATTGCTTTATTTGATCTTAAAGTCATGGGGCTGATTGTATCATAGTTGGTAATAGTGGCTGACGTCAGTGGTCTGCATTAAAAGTGGCACATGGTGTCCTGGGAACGCAGTGTTACGTCCTTGCTCAAGCTCCAGACTCCATTGCCCTGTGTTCATGTGCCGCTGGACCCTCTCTTGTAAGGTCCCAGTAAAGTTTTAATCTTCCAAACTGAGAGCTGGGCAGTAGGGTAGGTGGGAGACAGCTGTGCTTCGTGAGGCTGGAAATACTGTAGCTCACAGAATAGAGCACTTCTGAGAAAAGGACAATTTCAGAGCTTCTCTATATCTACCTTTTCCCTTTTCCGTACTTTCACTGTGCCACCTTCTGTGTTTGCCTTGGAGTGGCATGTCTGTGTCATGACTGACCCTTTGACTGCAGTCATGTTGAGTACACATATGCAGAGATTTTCACAGCCATGATGCATCTGCAGGGTTTTTCCAGATGGACAACTTGAAGGGTGAAGTGCGGGCTGGGGCTCTCTACCCTCTCGGTGTTTGCGATCTTCTGGAGTATACTGAGAAGGGGCACACCAGGGAAAGCTGGCCAAAGGCAGATGATGTCAGCCCTATAAAACTGGCTTTGTGTTTTTCAGCACTGAGAAATTTAACTGCTAAAACAGCCCTGATGAAGTCATGTCAAAGTGGTTATTGTCTCAATTCTGTTTGCTATCTAGGCCTAAAAAGCTGACTTTAAAAGGGTACAAGCAGTACTGGTGCACGTTCAAAGACACTTCCATCTCCTGCTATAAGAGCCGAGAAGAGTCCAGTGGTACACCTGCTCATCAGATGAATCTCAGAGGTAAGGGGGCCTCGTGTGACCTGTGGAGGCTTTGCCGTGTTCTTGGTTCTCCAGTTTGTGTGTTCAGTTGCATGTGGGTATTTGTTCTGATCTTTAAGATCAGAAAACATGAAGGTCGTTGATGTTGTTAGGGTTCCCTCCTCTGCAGCCTTGTCTCATCCTCCTCGCTGGCATCTTGCTTGCTCTTCACCCCTGATCACAGGCGGAGCTTTTAGCCTGTTTTCCTCTTCCATTCCTGTTCTTCTGTCTTCACTTTGTTCTCCCCCAGCTCCTGAGCAAGTCCAGGATGTTCCTGCCAGACTCCTAACAGCCAGCCTGAGTTTCCTTTTGCCTTGTCAGATTGAAAGCTGAGCAGTGGGAGCTGGAACTTGAGGCATGGGCCTCCTCATTGAGCGCCTGCAGCCTGGGCCATGCTTCAGCAAGGGCTCAGCTATTAGCTCTACTTTTTTATTTAATATTTTTTAAAGAGTATCTCATTTTTAAGTGTGCGTGTTGTATGTACAGGTGCCTGAGTAGTCTAGAAGAGGGCATCAAACCCCCTGGAGCTGTAATGAGAGACAGTTGTAAGTTAGGAAGTGAACTCCTGTCCTTATGCATCCGGAACTGCTCAGCCACGCCTCCTCCAGCCCTACCTAGCACTGATACTCATTCAGGCTTATGGCTAGAGCAAGAGCCTCATTCACTGTGTTGGGGGCCTCTCCATCTGGAGACCAGGAGTGACATTCAGTGGTAGAGTGTTCTTAAAGTGTTGTGGCAGAATTCACCGTGTTAAGATCTCACAAAATGAGACTATTTTATTGGCTCAGGATTTCCTTTATGCACTTTTATAATTTAATTTATTATTGCAGGATGTGAAGTTACCCCAGATGTAAACATTTCAGGCCAAAAATTTAACATAAAACTCCTAATTCCGGTTGCAGAGGGCATGAATGAAATTTGGCTTCGTTGTGATAATGTAAGTTTTCCAGTTAAAGTCACTTTTTTTCTGGCTCTCATGTGAGTTGGTTGGCCAGCTGTCCCTACATTCTACACCTAGGTTCCGAGCACTGTGTGGCTTCATCCCTCTCTTTGTTTCCACAGGAGAAGCAGTATGCACACTGGATGGCAGCCTGCAGATTAGCTTCCAAAGGCAAGACCATGGCGGACAGTTCCTATAATTTAGAGGTTCAGAACATCCTCTCCTTCCTGAAGATGCAGCATCTTAACCCAGATCCCCAGCTAATTCCAGAGCAGATCACAACTGACATCAATCCCGAGTGCCTGGTGTCCCCTCGCTACCTAAAAAAGTATAAGAACAAACAGGTATTCCATTCTACTTAATTAGCTAGTTTTGTAATATTGTGCTCATGCTTTAAATACTGGTTCTCCTCCTAAATGAAAGTTACCAGCTTTGGTAGCATATAAAACAGGAAATGGAGGAGGTGAGGGTCTGTTTAAAATGTTGTTAATCTTCTATGACGTTAATAGGATAGATACTGGGAAGCCCTATCAGCAGCTGTCTGTTCTACACAGTCCAAGGAGAGCACTCTCAAAGGACCCTCAAGAATTGAAATGCTCTTAGAGGCCGGATTCTTTGGGTCCCTGCCGAGACGTAACCAAAAAAGCACACTCAGCACTTGTCCAAAGTATCTTTAATACTTGTGTTTGCTGAGGTAGATTAACCATTTGGGGGGGGGGGGTTGGGCAGGAGAGTGTTTTGAGACAGGGTTTCTTTGTGTAGCAAAGATCTGCCTGCCTCTGCCTCCCGAATGCTGGGGTTAAAGGTGTGAGAAATATGTTATATCTCCATCACTGTCCTAACCCTAATAGAACACTCTCTTGTCCACTCTCTCTGGAATTCCTGTCCTGGAGATTAATGCCGTAAAAGGCTTGCTGTCCAGGAGAATGGCATGTTGGTGCATTCATTACTCGAGGTCCTTTGCAGGGGAATTTGACTTGAGAGCCCCCAGGATTCTCTACACTGAACAGCAGGCCTTAAAAGGAAAGGCTTCAGAGTGGATGGGGGAGAGAGAAGACCTCTAAAATAAATAAATCATTTTTAATCGAGTTTTGTTTTTGTCTTTAAGGGATCATTTTAAAACATTAAAGTTCAAATTAAATAGAACATTACCTTCCTTAAATTTAAACGTTACTTTATTAAATGAATCTGAAAGAGTTTTGCTTTCCACAGAACCGGTGAGAACTTTAATCAGGAATGGTCTGTGTGTGCAGTTAAGGCTGTGAGAGTGAGCGGTGAGGGATGGCAGAAGTGCCGCCTAGGGGAGCCTCATGGAAAGGGAGGAAGTGCTGGCTTTCCCTTACTCACCAGAGAGCTGTGTGCCAAGAGACTAGTTTCTACAGATGAACTCATTTACCTTCGAATGATTTCAAACCTTAGTGGTTTTATTATTTCAGTGTCTGTTGTTCACAGATGATAGTTTCTGCTTTTGTGTTGTGGACAAAAAAGTGACCTAAAATCCTCTGTTTTGTCAGTGTCAATAAGGCGGCGTGTGGCTTATGGTTAAGGACCTTTCCGGGACTTTGGTCTGAGTAAAATACACAGACCTTTCCAACCCCTCCTTCTCTAAGTAGGCCCAGATCTTGTCCCCTCAAGTTCAGGCCTTCGCGTGGCTGCTCTGACCCCTACCAGTGCTCACAGGCACGAGATCAAATGTCTGGCTGAGGGGATGCTGCTGAGGCACAGATCAGCATAGCCTCTGACACTTAATCTGCATCTCCCCCAGATTATGCATGTTTTAGCTGAGCTTCTCCAGGGTTATTTTGAGTATGAGTTTTTAACTGTAAATAAAGAATTGTCCTGTCATACCAAACTGAAAACAATACATGTGTGGCCACAGCTGCCAGGGCCCTGTTTGGCAAACTTGTGTTTCTCCTTCCAGGAAAAAGGATGCAAAAAGCAGATGGTAATTGAGGGCCTGCTGCTGCCTTTTTGTGCAAATAAAGGAACAATGTGGCGCTGACCTCATGTGCAGCCTTAGCGTCCTTCTGAGAAGCTGTGCATGCCTCGTGTCCTCTGCCTAAAGCTGAGGAAGCTGGCGTGGCTTTGGATTATTCGTTTTTATTTTGCCACTAAAATAATTAGCTTTGCCCTCACTATAAGAACAGCACATGAGGGGAGAAAGGGCTTTGCCCCTTCTTCTGTGAGCTTCCACCTTTAACTGAGTGACTGTCTGCAGTGTGCACTTCTGTGTTCTGAATGCACAGTAATCGCTGCTTCCTGGTTTCCATTCTCATTCCTGCCTTGACTGTGTTTCACCTGAGTGGTCTTTTTCTGCATGGTTTTCTGCTAGAATTTTGGGTTGCAGGTTCCATGGCCTTTGCTTTGCTTCATTGCTGTTTCCTGATCACCTCTTCTTTTCTTTTTTTCTTTTTTCTTTCTGCTCCCTTTTTCTTTCTTCGCATTGCCATCTACAGCCAGGCTATATAAGAGATTTGGTAAGTTGGTAATCGGAGATATTTACAAAGAGAGAGAAATTAAACATTGTAAAGCCGAACTCATAGCCATCCTACCCTGGCCCCTTACCCCGCCAAGGGGGAATATCCTAAAGTGAGTGTCTGTGAACTATTTCAATTCTGTTTGCTTGCCATAGGACATGGATGATACCCACTATTTCTTCATGTTCAGGTCTCTGGACTGGAGCCCTGTTGCATTTTGTTGCTAAATGCCAACCATCATCTGAATATAGATCTGAACGTGTTATCTTGTCATCGCTCGCCAGCGTCTGTTCACTTTGAACCTCTCAGTCCTGGCAGGCATACACGAGAATCCTAAATGCTTCTTGTGTGACACATAAAAACTGAAATTAACAATGTTACTTTATTGAAATCCCCAAAAAAACTTTAGATAATTTTTAATTTTAATTCAATTTTATGGGGCACATAATTAAATGTTTTATCTTGTTTCTATCACAAAAGATATAATATCTAATTATTTAATACTTAATCATGTTTAGATAACAGCAAGAATCTTGGAGGCCCATCAGAATGTAGCCCAGATGAGTCTGATTGAAGCCAAGATGAGATTCATTCAAGCTTGGCAGTCTCTGCCTGAGTTCGGCATCACACACTTCATCGCGAGGTCAGTGTGCTGCTGTGGTCTGCAGCTGTTGTTTGTCTACTTCATGTACTTAGATCTTAAACACTGAAGGCAAAGCTACTTAGACATAGTAACCTTCTACAGCAAAACTTAAAACATGGTATTAAAACATAGGTCTTCCCTTAACAACTCACAGTTGTGATTCTGTCCTTACCTGTATTCTGAGGGGGTTTTCTTTAATATTACAGATTTCAAGGTGGCAAGAGAGAAGAACTTATTGGAATTGCATACAACAGATTGATTCGGATGGATGCCAGCACAGGAGATGCCATCAAAACATGGCGGTTCAGCAACATGAAGCAGTGGAATGTCAACTGGGAGATCAAAATGGTGAGCTGGCAGAAGTGTGAGGATGGCTGAGGGGTGTGTAGTTCAGTGGGTCTGGATTTGTTCCACAGCACTTAAAAAAAACAAAGAGGGGGAGCCTTATAAATTCTGAGCCCCGGGTTCTGTGAGGCCATTTGACTGTGATATTTGATACTCCCATTAACTGCTAGGGCTGGTTTGGCTTGTCTGGCTGGTGAGTTCTGGTGTCCCCTTCACTTCTCATACTTGGTGGGAGAAGACAGCCCTCTCTGCCAAGGGTATAGAGTAGCTGGGCTCCCATGCTAGAACCTTCAAACAAACTTTGAAAGGCCACCGTTGGGTAGGTAGCCAGACTTCCAAGGCAGCCTCATCCAAATGAGGCCCTGCAGGGTAGTCTGTATTTGCTTACAAATGAATAGGATGGGGAGGTGCCTCAGCAGCTAAGAGCACTTTGCTGTTCTTCTGAAGGACCTGGGTTCAATTCCCAGCACCCACATGGAGGTTCACGACCATCTACAACTCCAGACGTGAAAGGAGAGAGGGAGAGAGAGAAGGAAGGAAGGAAGGAAGGAAGGAAGGAAGGAAGGAAGGAAGGAAGGAAGGAAGGAAGGAAGGAAGGGAGAGAGCCTAGGGTAGTTCAGGTACTGGGAAGAGAGAAAGAGAGAGCGCCAGCCTAGGGATAGCTTGGGTACTGGGAGAGTGCTTGCCTAGCATCCAAAAAAAAGAAAAAAAAATAATCTTTAGGATTAAAGTATAGACCATGGTTGTCACTCATTTCTCACTTAAAACTTACCTATTTCATAATGTTCTCTCTGTAATAGCTAAGCCCCTTTCCATAGCAGCAGTCAGAGTCTGTTCCAGGCCTCTGGCCAGGCCTGGATGTTTACATTTCTGTCCCTCTCGCAGCCCCCTCACAGCTTCTAAAGCAGGCAGGTGGCCTGGACTTCACTCCCATCTGGAAGCCTCAGGTGTGGTCATTGTCCGAGTGCTCACTTAGTGGCTGGCTCAGCTTTGAAAGAGTTGTTTGCACTCTAGTGCCCACTGCCTGTAGCACTGTATAGCCACAATGGGGCCCATTTTCTTTGTTACATAGACATCATATAAAACAGTTTTACTGTGCCCGGTGGTGGTGGTGCACACCTTTAATCCCAGCACTCGGGAGGCAGTGGCAGGAGGGATCTCGAGGATCTCTGCTCTACAAAGTGAGTTCCAGGATAGGCAAGGCTACACAGAGAAGCCCTGTCTCAGGGGAAAAAAAGAAACAAACAAACAAATAAACAAAAAAAGTCTTATTGGTAGGCTGTTTGGCTTGGCAATTGGATCTGTTGTATCAGTTGCTATCAGGAAAACCCGTCTTTGTGAAATATTTGATCATAATATCTAAAGGTTAAATTCTGAAGCAAATGTTAAATAAAACACAGGAAGTAGATTTTCTCCCAGGACCTGAAGAGAGACATTCTTATTAATTGCATTACCAGAGACTGCTTGGAAACTTAATGCCTTAAACCCCTTGAGAACTTGCAAACTAAAGGAATGGGGGAAGGGATGATACACTGTTCGTATTGTTTGGACACACAGACATTGCTGTCTGGGGACTGACAGTGCTTTCTTACAGAAGCCGCTGGGGATGCTGACGGTTCTTTTGTCTCTATCCCAGGTCACCGTGGAGTTTGCAGATGAAGTCCGGTTGTCCTTCATCTGTACTGAAGTAGACTGCAAGGTGGTCCATGAGTTCATTGGTGGTTACATATTTCTCTCAACTAGGGCCAAAGACCAGAATGAGAGCTTAGATGAGGAGATGTTCTACAAACTCACCAGTGGTTGGGTGTGAACAGGAAACTGTGTAAAGAAACTGCACAGCCATAACAATATTTAACTTTAAAGCTATTGTTTCTTATATGCTGCTTAATAAAGTAAGCCTGAAATTTATCATTTTATCATGAAAACTCTTTGCCTTATCTGACCGGTTAATATGTTCACTAACAAGCATGGTTATTAACCTGCTACCATGATGCAGTATGTGGACTGTGGAATGCAGACGTTCCCTAGGGCCACACACTGATGTCTGAAGCAGGGGGTGAATCGGGAACCAGCTGTTGCTGATAGACACTAGCCAAACCAAGAAACAAGCCATCTACTACCAGATTACCCAGGGTGTAACCTATATGAAGTCTATTTATCATGTATAATGCATGTGTTTAATGTATGTCTAATTTGATGCCCTCTTTTCAAATACCCTACTTCTGGTAGCTGGTTAGTCCCTCTCCTAATATAAAATCGGGTCTGCAGTAGATGCTTGGTGTTCAGTGACATTGTTGACCTTGAAGGAAGCGCTATTGATCTGTTCTTGAAGAAGCATGTTGTACATTGTTTCGTATTTACTTTGCACCAGACTGTATTACAACATTCTTAGTATTCACCAGCATATTCACTGTCTGCTAAAGTATGCGACCTTTGTGTTCCGATATGAAGAAAGTTCTATGAAGTATGCATTTTGTGTAACTAATGTACAAACACAAATTTTATAAAATTGTACAGTTTTTTTAAAAACTATTCACATCTAGGAAATGGCTTAAATGTAGCATCCTCGCATTAATTAAATGCTCTTAAATTATATAATGAATATGCAGTTTCAGTATCTGCTAAATTAAGAATGCCTTCATGATGGTCATGACTTGCCGTGATGTCCTTAACTCTACCGCCTGCACTGGCTCTGTTCCGGTCGCTGCGCTGTTACAGTCTGCATTGGTGCTAGCTAGAAAACTCCTAGCTCACAAGCCCAGAGGGTGCCAGGGAGGGGTGGACCTACCAGTATTTTCCGATAATCCATGATTTAAAGACTGTATAAATGCAATTTATTTTAAATAAAAGCAAAACCTTTTATTTAACATTGCTTTTTGTACTTCTGATCTCTCAACGCTACCTACGTCTTGCGTGGTTAGAACGGCTGCTGGTGCTAGGCCGTGTCCTGGGTGAAGAGCTTTTTTCTCTAAGGTGCGTGCTTCGTTGTTCAGTTAGACTTCAAACTTTGAATTGTGTTCCTTCCCTTGACTCTAATCCTGGTGCTTTTTTCCTTATGCACACGAAGCAAAGCCTACACTGTTACTCTGTTCTCAGCCCGCCTAACACTGAGACACTTTATTGTATTTTATTTTTAATTTTATTTAGCTTTATTTTATGTGCATTGGAGTGAAGGTGTCAGATCCCCTGGAACTGGACAGTTCTGAGCTGGCATGTGGGTGCTGGGAATTGAACCCTGGTCCCCTGGAAGAGCAGCCAGGTGCTCTTAACCACTGAGCCATCTCTCCAGCCCCTGTGACACTTTAATACAGTTCCTCATGTTGTGGGACCTCCAACCGTAAAATTATTTTCATTGCTACTTTATAACTGCAATTTTGTTACTGTTATGAATTGTAATGTAAATATCTGTGAAAGGATCATTCGACCCCCAAAGGGGTTGCAGCCCACAGGTTGAGAACTGCTGCCTAGACATTTTACCCCTCACCATCTTACCCCCAGCCCTGCACTACCCTCACCCATCTGAATCCATGTCAGCCTTTCTACCTTTTCTCCCATAAATAGCCCCTAAGTTGCCTTGGGGCCACGTGTGCACTTTGCCTTCTCTGAGCTGCCCACTGTACTTAATGGGTGCCAAGCCCAGGTTCCTGTCCCTCTGTCCAGTCATGGGGAAAGCAAATCTGTGGGTGGCAGCCTCAAACCAGAGAGGCACTTTGTAAGAACACTGACTAGGAACCCCCAGGAACCTACATTTGAGTTTCTGTTCCCTGTGATTCACGTTCACAAGGGCACAGGAACAGGGACTATCCAAACTCCAAACAAATCCTGTTCTCAGTGAACAGGCTAGTGCCCTACTAGAGGCTTCTGATATAATAATATCAGCTTTGTGGTGTTTGTTGTTGTTGTTGTTTTTGTTTTTATTTTTTCGAGAGAGTTTCTCTGTAGCTTTGGAACCTGTCCTGGAGCTAGCTCTTGTAGACCAGGCTGGCCTCAAAACTCACAAAGATCCGCCTGCCTCTGCCTCCCAGTGCTGGGATTAGACTGCTGTCAGTTTTGTGATCTTGAAAGAAAGACATTTGCAATTCTTGACTCTTTAATGTCACACATCCAAAAGACAAAGACAAGACCGACCAGTTCTTTCTGTGTTGCCTAGTTGTGGTTTATGTCTTAGTAAAAGGTCTAAGCAAGGCAGTGGCGGTGAAGCACACCTTTTGTCCCTAAGTGCGGTCACTTGAAGGCAGAGGTGGGCGGATCTCTGAGTTCCAGGACTGCCGGGGCTACACAGAGAAACCCTGTCTAGGGAAAAGGGGGGGCGGGGTAAATTAGCAGTGATAAAGAAGTGTGAGGCCGGCCTGGGTTCTGACCCTTAGCGAAAAGACACTGTTCAGTGTTTTAGGGTAGACGCTAGCAATAGTGAACACAATAGTAAAGCATTTTCCTCCAACTTCTCTGTGCTATATCTGTATCCAAGTCACTTGAAACATGGGCACATCCTCAGTCTGAGAGAGCTTTCTAAATCCGTCCCTTTGCGTCACGTCATCACATACCGGGACTGCCTGTCCAGAGAGCGTGACCTGTACAGCTACCATCTACACTGGCTCAGGTGTTTGCCATGTCCAAAACACTTGTGGCCACAGTACCAGCTCCTCTCTTTGTAGCGCTGAAGCAAGGCTGAGTTGACTTGCTTTATGGGTATAGCCCTGAAAGGCTGGTATAGGAGAAACTGATCCGGTCTTTATTCTGCTCGAGCCCTTTACACAGCAATTCAGGAAGCTGTCCCTTCCCGGGAGCACTGAGCTGTTTAGCAAATTAACTGAGTCTTTATCTGTTTGAAAGGATTTGGTTTGGCAGCTCAAGAAGTGGGGGAAGGAGGGAGAGAGAACCAACAGGAAATGGGAAATCCGGGTAAGGGCAGTGAAATTCTCAGTGGATTGCAGAGCCACCCAGAACAGGAAACAGAGGTCAAAAGCTTATCTAGTGACCTTATTTCCCGCTGTGCAGATTCCTCTTCTCTATTTAATTAAACTGTAAAGTTTCCCAGGCTGAGCAGCCCTAAGTCAAGAGCCCCATCTCTTACTGGATCACTCCCAGTTGGGTGTTCCTTTTGTTGTTTGTACCTAGGCCTAAATATTACTAAAAATTACAAGCACTTAAAAATAATTTGAGACCATTATTTCATGAGATCTAATTATAGTCTCCTGTGGCTTCGCTGGTCAGGCATTGTTCATATTACTGCTCCGGGAACTGGTCCAAGTTCAATGTTAATTAAATTTGTGATTACAGACAGCACAGTGAACCAAACAAGCTTACAGCTGTGTCGGAATCGCCGGCAAATGCATGAAAAGAAAACAGCATGGACTTCTCACCTCCAGGTTTCCAGGCTTCCAAGTAACATGAGGTGAACAGATCCACTCTGAATCCTACTCAGCATTCAGAAGACTTGCAAGAGCCAAAACTGCTCCTGAGAAATGACAGCAGAGGGGACAGGAGTAAGAACGAGTCAGAAAGCACGGGTAGGACAAGATCACAATGACTCCCTCCCACAGTTTCAATAAGGTGTATCCTGACTTTAAAAAAATTAAAAAACACAGAAAGCTGTGGGTAAGGTGGCGCACATTTTGCAAGACTTGACCCCAGCACCTCAACATGGAGAGGCCAGTCTGATGTACAATAGTGAGTTCCAGGGTTACACAGTGAGACCCTGACTCAAAAATAAAAAATCCAACAACCCACAAACAACAACAGAAAGCTTGATGTTGGCAGAGATGACTGAAACACTCACTGAAGAGTCAGGAGACTTGGAACCGTGTGCAGAGGAGCCACAAAAAAGATTCCCCAGAGGGACCACACCTCATCTCATTGTGCGGTTACCTGAGTCAGTTCCGGGTGGATCAGGACTGAAGCTCAAACAGGAAATGCTCTTGTGGTCTGAGGGAAGGAATATTGGTATAAGCTCCCGTGGGGCAGCACGCAGTACACGCTCTGTGAGGTGTTCTAAACTACTGAGTGAAAGACAAGGCAGCAAGATGATGAGTTTGAAGCCAGCTTGGGGCTACATAGTAAAACCTTGTCTCAAAACAAGAAATCAAATGTGGAGAAGGTATTGTAGCATAACTGACTGAAGATGAGTGCCCAGACTATAAACATAAAAGCGTGTGTCTGTACTCACACCAACCCAAAAGGAAGTGGACAAAACCCTAAGACAGTCACTTCACTGGAGTGGAAGCCCAGCCTCACAGTAGTCTGGAAATTGGGCACTTTGTGAAGTGTTGAGGACTGAGCCAACCAGGGGGCTTGTGTATTAAACACACGCTCTGCGCTCAACTCCATCCCCAGTGCCACCAACTGTAGTCTCTTGTCTATCATATTGGTAACTTAGTTAAGATCTGATGCTGTCAAGCATTACTGGGATAACAAAGATATTTATTGGGGCAATTATAAATTCCAACATCATCAGAAGCATCTGGTAAAATCACTCACGCATATGAGGATCTCTACTCCACTATTACGAATTATGTGTCTGGAAAAACAAAATGTATCCTCGTGCCCACCGGGAACCGCGCTCTAGGATGTGGCACAGCTGTGTGATGGCTCAGGTCTGTAATCCCATCTACCCAGAAGTGGCAGCAGAGGAGAATCACAATGCCAACCTGAGCAAATTAGCTAGACCTTGTGTCAGAAAGCCGGAAGAGGGCTGGGCAACGTGTGTTGTTGTATAACTCTGGTACCTGGAATGTAGAGACAGTGGGATCAGGAGTTCAGGCCAATCTGAGCTACGAAGGAGTCCCTCCCCACTTCCTGAACCTATCCCACCCTCCCCCCAAAAAATGAAGGAAAGAAAGAGAAAGAGCAAACTGGCAATGTAGCTCAGTGGTAGAGTGCCTGTCCAGCGTGCAGAGTCCTGTTATCAGTGTCTAACCATGAAGAAGAAAAGAAAACACGGAAAGCGGCAACTGCTTGGAAACAAAGATATGTAACAACAGAATAAAGAGTTACAGCAGAAAACAGTTTCTAAACTTGCAGGATTTCAAATTTTGCAACAACTGAAAAATGGCAAATGTTTGTCATGGTACAGGACAGTGTGCTTCTAAATTTTCGTTATTATTGAGAAGGAAGGGGTCCAGCATGTGAAGGTCCTCCGCTTCCATCCCACGTGGATTCTGGAATCTAAGGTTCTCTCTGCAGCAGCCACTCTGTGCCTGGATGTATTTTCCCAGTTCTGGCTTCTGCTGCCAAGTGAATCTCTAACCGGTGGGCTACCTGACTGCTAGCTAGTAAGCCTGGGATCAGGGGTTTAGTTCCTCAAGGTCCAGTTGACTTTACCTCATATTCATAGGCTACACCAAGACTCCCCGAAAGTCACAGACCAACAGGACAAGCGAACACTGGGAAATGAAGCTCACAGTCGGCCTCGGCATGCAAACAGTGGCCTTTTTCCCAAAGGATTGTGGGAACCAGCACAAACCTGCCAAAACCACCTAAGCCATAGCTGAGCAATCACTGAAACTATCAACACCTCCTCGAGCCTCTTACACAGAAGAGGACCTTCTGCCCGGACCTAGCAAATGGCACTGAATTCCCTGGCATGCTTGCCATATGGTAGATGGGGCCCACACTGGGAGCCTGACCTCTTTCGCATGCCCCAAATCCCCCTGTGAAGGTCTCTAAAAAAGAAACTCAGACGTCCCCTTTCATCTTCACTACTGAAGGTGAAGTGCTAGAATGGAGAACTTCTGAGCGCTGTCTGCTTGGTGTTTGTTTAGGCAAACAACATGAACCCAACAGCCTTTCCTCTAACCCCAAGAACTGCTGCAGATCAAATCCTGTTGACCTCTGAACAAAAATGACTTCTAAACCCATGAAGTGTGGCTAGAGCCCCTGCTCTTTGATAGATGAGCAGCCAGCTGAGAAGCTGTGTCCCAGCGAAGCCTGAGGGCATGCCTGTGATAGTAGGTTAGGCCTCCCCTTTTCTGAATGGGGGGAGGGACAACAAAATAGCTGTTAGGTATCTAATTAATTGGTGCTGTCTCTAAAGAAGGTCACGGGTCACTAAAGGAGCCAGCCAGCTCATTTTGTTCCCAGAGATCTCGGCTCCTTCTCCCAAAGATCTCTGCATTCAGACTCAAATATGTCACTACTGCTGAAAGTGGGTAGGTAAGAAGCAAGGAGCTTTTTTTTT
>NC_022019.1:3576418-3579866 GCF_000317375.1 Microtus ochrogaster
CCCCCGATCAAGTCCCTCTCCCTCATCAGCTTGAAGAGCCATCAGGGTTCCCTGACCTGTGGGAAGTCCAAGGACCGCCCACCTAGCAAGGAGCTTTTTTGGCAGATCTTTGGGTGTGCTCAGGAGGAGGAGAGACTGGAAGACTGAGGAGGACTGCAGAGCGTCACAGCGCAGGTAATGACTAACTACAGCTGCGATGGAGCCGATAAGTGCTCACAAGGCACAGCCCTGGGAAAACTGCGTGACCTAGGGCCCAAGGGAAGCCATGCAGGGAGGGTGTGAAGACCAGAGGGCAGGAAATGAGAAAACCCAAAGCCCATCCCCCCAGGAAAAGGAGAATCTCGAGAAATAGCCCTCAAAACCTCAGTGAACGCTTGAGAAAAGAAAAAATACGAGGAGCAATGAGGGATCTCTGAGTGGTTGAAATACAGCTAAATTTAGCTTGTTTCTGAAGTACATATGGGAAAACCAGAATTCCAGGGCGTGGATCCATTAAAAAAAATCGTCTTGGAGAAACAAAGCCAATCAATCGTATGTCCATGTAAGAATCAGCTATAACCGAAGTCAATTTAAATGCCTGTGGCTTTAAGAGGCAGTGGAGGAACATCGAAGAGAAAGCAGCCGGAAAGTTTTTATGGCTGAGACACAGGACCCTAAAGTGGAGGTTCCAGAAGCAAGGTTCCCACGGGAGACCCGTGGGAAAGCCAGCTTGCGTTTTTTCAACGTTGTTCTTCATGGAGGATGAGGGACATCACACCCCGAGCGCATCCTCCAGGAGGGCAGAGGGGAAGGGTGCACAGCCCTATGGGAGACAGTGTATCGTGGGAATGTTCCCAACAGGAGGTGGGTGCAGGGACCTTGGACCCGGAGCAGCTGGGCCCCCTGCTCCTTCCTCTAAGAGAAGTCCTGTTTGCTCAGGGACACTTCTGAAGTGACTTGAGAAAGATCACTGTTGTAAACAAGTCTTCAGAGCCAGCTCTTTCTGGCACATTCCATGTAGACTCTAAAGAACCAAGCCTAGGAAAGAAAGCAGCTCTCACCACCATCATGACTGACAACCACCACGAGGGATCCCACAAGACATTGCTGCTGACTCGGAGTATCCACCCTGGAAGCAGGAAGCAGACCTCGGGGGCCCGCACACGCCCAGGGTCTGACACGGTCTGGCATGCAAAGTGGCTCGGCACAAACTTCTGGAGCGAAAAAAGGGCAGGATCCAGATACGAAGGACGGGATTAGCTTTAAGAAAGCGCCCTGCGACTTACTGGGCTGAGGTGTGGTGTTTCTGCTGAGCACCTAACGCGAGGCCCTGGGTTCGGTCCTAGAACTAGCCAGGGCCGGAGGGTGCAGAGGAAACTGCCTTCAGGCCTGAGTTTAAACACAGCTTTATACTTGGTTTTTTGTTAGCCAACTAGGGTTTTGTTTCTGTTTTGTTTTTTATCCTGTTATTTTTAGATTCAAAATCTTAGCCTTCCCTCCCTACTACTAACTGTTTTGAAGTCAGGAAATTGAGCCAATTTAAATAATGGCCTGATCAGAGGTCTTTGGAGGCAGGTGCTTCCAACAGAAAAACACAAGTTCAAATTCAAAACCAAACGGGGGAGGGAGGAGGAACAAAAACAGGGATGATCTGGGTTATCCTGTTATGTGTTTTATGCAAAAAGGCATTCTCAGCGGGCAGTGGTGGCACATACCTCTAATTCCAGAAGAAGCAGGTGGATCTCTGAGTTTGAGGTTAGCGTGGTGTACAGAGTGAGTTCCAAGAGCCCTGTTTCAAAAACAAAAATTAAAAAAAAAGGGGGGTGGCACTTTCATCTGGACGGAGGCATTTATTCTCAAGTTAACGTCCCAAAGAGGAGCCCACTCCAAACCCTTTTCTAATTTCTTCCCAGCCAAACTCCCACAAGACTGTGTCACACCCATTCCACAAGCACCAGAAAGCCGTCCGTAATTAAGCAAAAGGATTTCCCGAAGGCATTTAGGAATATGTTTGTTTTTTTTTTTTTAATTACAGATGGCTAAAAGAGGCATCTAACACATCTCCAGACCCCCAAGGAGGAAGCGGCTGATACACGGCTGCACTCCGAAATGAACACAAATAGGCATGACAGACCAGAACCTGGTTTAGAGTCAGAGCAGCCTGATGTCTGCCACCGGGCTCCATGGAGAGTCCCCATAAACTCAGTGCAGCCATTGGCAACTTAGTTCTGGAAAACTACTCAGTCCTCCCGGGCTTGCAGACAGTGTACCTGGGTAAGTACCCTGACCTCTGTGCACCAGCCTGGCCTCTGGGGAGATCTCCCATCATCCCCCAGTGGACTCCATTGTCCCGGCAGGTGCTGTAGCCAGAAACCATATTGAGAACTGAGCTATGACCTGAGCTCCGGCCAGAAACCCCTAAATATTCCCACCTGTGGGTCTCAGGGCAGCCTCCACTGCCCTGGCTCAAGGGACAGCTGCCCAAGAGAAAAACTGAGACCTAAGCCCACTGTGTGTGCTACGTTCGTTGTTGGGGACACACTATATGAGAACCAAAAGATCTGGGTACTTGCCCTCTTAGGATAAGAGTGTGGAAACTGTACGTCTCACAGTCCCGGTGGTGCCGGGGTTAAGAGCAGGTGTCCTTGCCCATATCATCCACCCCGCCCCCCAGGTTCTACACATATCGCTGACAGGAAGCAGAGGGAACATTACTGTTCCACAGATGGTCTGCTCACAGCGGCACACCTTGGCCTTGAGCGAATCTGTGGCTACCCTTGGACGTGCACGGCTAGAGGACACAGAAAGCAACTTTGCCCAGCCTGACTGTGCGACCACACATTCCTAGCTGAACGATGTGGTAAAGCCAGGACAAAGCTGGCCATCGCCAGGAGCTTTACCGGGTGTTGGTCATAGTCTACTCCTGGTCAGGAGAGAGGGACACCAGTTCCTGTTGCCGCCCTGCCCTTGTGGTTGCCACTTCCCCATCCAGGTATCTGGTCTGCTAAACACTGCTGTCAGGAGTGCATGGGTACCAAAAGGAAGCAACTCCAGCTCCCCCACCCCCTGCCCTGGCAGCATTTGGGCCTGCACTACCAAGTGCTGCTGGCTCCCCGTCAGTGCCAGAGCCACACTGCCAGAGGCCCTATTAATACCAGGACAACATAAGCAGCACCCGAGGACATCCTCATCACCGCGGGCCACCATTCTCATTGCAAGAGTATCCAACACCCACACTGTCTGCCTGGACTGCTAAGGCAGCCCACGCCGACACAGCCCACGGAGGCAATAGGTCTCTCTAAAACCCATTACATCTGTGCTGTGTCTAAAATCACTAATACAGCCCAGAAAACTGTAAGAGACTATACTCCAAAGCCAACGCTGCCTAATGAACCGATGCTCCAAGACACACATCAGAAAATGACTTACCAGCCAGGCGGTGGGGGCGCATGCCTTTAATCCCAGCACT
>NC_022019.1:3582371-3583520 GCF_000317375.1 Microtus ochrogaster
GAGTGCTGGGATTAAAGGCGTGCGCCACCACCGCCCGGCTCCCTGCCCTAATCTTGCATATCATTGAGGACAAATTGTCTGCAGGACAGAAATTCCTCTTCAGGTAACCTAACCAAATCTAATTTGATGTAAGATGAAACCAGAGTGACCCCCAAATCAATTCCAACCTCATATAACCTAATTTCCATATTAAGTCACAGTAACTACCAGCTGCCAAGACAAGAAGGACCAGACCATAAAAGGAGTTCCGGGTGTCCTCCCAGCCTAAGGAAATAAGGACCTATGTTTGCTTCCCTCAGCCTGTCCTCCTCCACATTTCTTCTACTTTTATCTAACTGACCTTTCCTCAAAGAGCTGGAGAAGGTGTGTGGGGGCCTTGCCTGCTTCTCCCCTCCTTGACCACTTGAATAAACTTGTGTTGCTTAACTTCATTTTATCTTCCTGGCTTTGTGATATCATGGACAGAGATCTCACCCTTACTAGGGGTCCAACAGTTGGGGGGTCACAGATGCACTGTATTAAACGTCTCCTCATTGTTGGGGTGCCTACATGTGAGGCTGTCAGTCTTCCACTGTAGCCACCCTAACAGTGTGAAGCAACTGTAATTTGCATCTCCCTGAAGAGAGAGGATCCGGGGCTGCTGACAACACAGGTTCCTTTCCCTGTGAAAGTCTCACCAATTTTAAATTAATCCTTGTCCATTGACGTAAGGAGTTGGTCAAATGTATTGTTCTGTTTGGAGATGTGTTTATTAATGTTGTTGTTTTTTGACATAGGAGCTAGCTCATCTAGACCAGGCTGGCCTCTGCTCTCAATGTAGCCAAGAAAGAGCTTTAGCTTTTGATCCTCCTGCCTTACCTCCTAAATTCTGGGATTACAGACAGGCAGCACCCACCCTACGTTGTAGTAATAGGAGCAGCGGGGCTGCATCCCCAGCACCCCAGCCGCACCCCGGCCGCCTGCAAGGCTAGCTTAACCTGAAATAATTACACGGATACCGTATTCTTTTAAACACTGCTTGGCTCTTTAGCTCTAGCCCTTTTCTCGGCTAACTCTCGCTCCTGGACTAACCCATTTCCAATCATATGTGTCGCACCCCAAGGTGCTCTTACCGGGAAGATTCTAGCCTACGTCCATCCTGGGTCGGAG
>NC_022019.1:3583620-3587971 GCF_000317375.1 Microtus ochrogaster
CTACGTGGCACATTCTGTACTGAGGACCAAACCCAAGGCTGCATGCATTAGGCAAACACTGTACCCACTGAGCTATAATAACTGGCCCTGGTGGGGGTTTTGTTTTAATTTGTGGGCATATAGATATTTGTTGAAAATACTGTTGTTTTCCTTTTGACTTACCTTTCTGTTGTCCATATAAAAAAAAAAAAGGATCTTTTTTGAAGGATAATAGAATTTGTTTTGTTTTGGTAAGTATTGAATTTAAAAAAATTTTTTTTACATACTAATTCCAGTTCCCCTTCCCTTCCATCTTCCCATTCCCACATCTTCCCTTCATCCCACCCCCACCTGCTCCTCAGAGCGGGTAAGGCCTCCCATGGTGGAGGAGGTGGGTCCATGAATTCTGTCACATCACCATGTTGAGGCAGGACCAAGGCCCTCCCCCTTGTGTCTAGGCTAAGCAAGGTTTCTCTTCATAGGAAATGGGCTCCAAAAAGCCAGATCGTTCATTGGGGATTGCTCCTGGTCCCCCTGCATTCAGGAGGCCTACATTGGTTCTATGCAGGCTCCCCAGTTGTCAGTCTGGACTCAGTGATATTCCACTAGTTCAGGTCAGCTGTTTTTGTGGGTTTCCCGTCATGGTCTTGACCCTTTCTCTGTCTCTGACTGGACTCCGGGAGCTCTGTCCAGTGTTTAGTTGTGGATCTCTGCATCCGCTTCCAGCAGTTATAGATGAAGGTTTCAGGAGATCTTGTCTATGTCCCCTTCCCAGGTGAATCCATATGTGTATGTCTCTTAGGTTGTAGACGGTAGACTGACCATCTTTTGTTTATTTCTAATATCCAGTTATGAGTGAGTACATACCATATTTGTCTTTCTGGGTCTGGGTTAACTCACTCAGCATGGTTTTTTCCATTTCAGTCCATTTGCCTGCAAATTTCAAGAAGTCCTTGTTTTTTTACCTCTGAGTTATACTCCATTGTGTAAATGTACCACATTTTCTTTCTTTCTTTCTTTCTTTCTTTCTTCCTTCCTTCCTTCCTCCCTCCCTCCCTCCCTCCCTCCCTTTCTTCCTTCCTTCCTTCCTTCCTTCCTTCCTTCCTTTCTTCCTTTCTTTCTTGTTTGTTTATTTGAGACAGGGCTTTGGAGCTATCCTGGAACTCAGTCTGTAGAGCTGGCCCCAAACTCACAGACATCCACTTGCCTTTGCCTCCTGAGTGCTGGGATTAAAGGTATATGCCACCACCACCAGGCATACCACATTTTCTATATCCATGCTTCAGTTGACATCTAGGTTGTTTCCAGGTTCTGGCTATTATGAATAATGCTGCTATGAACATAGTTGAGCACATGTCCTGTGGCAGGATTGAGCATCCTTTGGGCATATGTCCAAGAGTGGTATTGCTAGGTCTTGAGGTAGATTGATTCCCAATTTTCTGAGAAACTGCCATACTGATTTCCAAAACAGCTGTACAAGTTTGCACTCCCACCAGCAATGGAGAAGTGTTCCCCTTACTCCACATCCTTTCCAGCATAAGCTTATCATTGGTGTTTTTGTTCCTAGCCATTCTGACAGGTATAAGATGGAATCTCAGCGTTGTTTGATTTGCATTTCCCTGATGGCTAAGAATGTTGAGCAGCAATTCCTTAAATTTCTTTTAACCATTTGAGTTTCTTCTGCTGATAATTCTCTGTTCAGATCAATATCCTATTTTTAATTGGATTATTTGGTATTTTGGTGTCTAGTTTCTTGAATTCTTTATATATTTTGGAGATCAGACCTCTGTCAGATGTGGGGTTGGTGAAGATCTTTTCCCATTCTGTAGGATGCCATTTTGTCTTGTTGACCATGTCCTTTGCATTACAGAAACTTCTTAGCTTCAAAGAGTCCCATTTATTAATTGTTGCTCTCAGTGTCTGTGCTACTTGTTTTTTCTTTAGGAAGTGGTCTTCTGTAGCATGAGTAATAAAAACCCAGAGACAGATATTAGGGTTCAACCTGAAGATTAGAAAAGCAAAGCAGCCAAGCTACTAGAGAGTTCTTACCTCCAAGAAATCCTCAGACCGAAACAGAGGGAGTTTCTGTCTCATCCTGCCTTATATTCCTCTCTAGTTATGGGATGAAAGCCATGTGACTCCCAGTGCTGGGATTAAAGGTGTATGAGAGACCACTGCCTGGCCTCTACCGCATAGTTTTACCTTTTGGTCTTCAGGCAAGCTTTATTTACAAAACATAAATAAAATATCACTATAGTTTCCTGTGCCAATGCAGTCAACCATACTTCCCACTTCCTCTTCTATCAGGGTCAGTGTGGTTGGTTTTACATGGAGGTCTTTGATCCATTTCAACTTGAGTTTTGTGCATGGCAATAGATATGGGTCTGTTTGCATTCTTCTACATGTCAACTGTCAGTTATGCCAGCAACATTTGTTGAAGATGCTTTCTTTTCTTCATTCTATAATTTTAACTTCTTTGTCATAGGTGTGTGGATTAATATCAGGGTCTTTGATTCATTTCCATTGGTCCACTTATCTGTTTTTATGCCAATACCAAGCTGTCACAGGAGGAAAAAACTTAGAGGTTTTTGGCACTTTGGTCTTTTGTGTTTCCTGTTTAGATGATACAAACACCAGTGTTTCTTAGCATAGACAAGCACGTACTGATGCCTGAGCAGCTTAAAAATAGCCACGAAAGGGCGGGCCCCAGCACCTCTCGGGATATTCCACTTATCCTAGGGCCTCTCCCTGGTACAGCTGTGTACAGTCTATCTTTAGACTCCCCTGCTTCCCCTTCTGGGCCCTGGTCCTCTCTCCCAGGTCTGTCAGAGGGACTTGCTGCCTCAGGGTGGCCCCATACCCTGGCCCGCCCTCCGTGGAATATGGACTTGTCCCTAAAGCAGAAGTTTTTCCCATCTTTTCACTTCTCCCCAGAACTCAATAAAGGTAAAGACAAAAGGGGGCAGGACAGAGGCAGAGGCCAAGGCACAGAGTCCAGACGAATCAGCCTGGGCAACAATGGTGAGAGCCTTTCTGAGAAATAAAAAGAAAGTGGGGTGCAGAGCAGCCCAGGGCACTTACCTAGCACACGGGGTCCTGGGTTCCAACCTGAGCAGCCGCTCTGGTGGCTTGTGGGAGCAGGGGCCCAGAAGTTCAAGGCCACTGTTGCTTACGTAACAAGTTTGAACCCAGCTAGAGATGCAGACTGGCTGGCCGGTGAGTTCCAGGAATGCATCTGCTTCTGCGAGTGTGTACTGCAAGGCTTTGTTTGCTTTGCTTGGTTGGTTTTCCAAGACAGGGGTTCTCTGTATAGTAGCCCTGGTTGTCCCTCACTTTGTAGACCAGGCTGGTCTCGAACTCAGAGATCCACCTGCCTCTGCCTCCCAAGTGCAGGGATTAAAGGCGTGCGCCACCACAGCCCAGGGGAACTAATGCTTCTTATTCCTCCTATTTACACTGGAATGTGTGTGCCTCACGAGGGAAGACCTCCAACTGTAGAATACTGAACTAAGAAGAAAAGGAGAAGAGCTGAGGCTGGGCAGTGTTATTTAAAAGGAGGTTTGTTGAGCTCCCACTTCTGGAGGCTGAGCTTGGCTACAGAGAGGTCCTCATGATGGGTGGTATCACAATAATGGGAGTCCGGGTGGCAGAGAGATGATGTGGGTCTGAGAGATGCCAAAGAGGCTGCCAAGGAGCTAGGCAAATTCTCTGAAAGTAACCCTTCTCTACGGGGACTACGTTGGTTGATCCCTTCTCAGGCAGGCCCTAAAGACAGCAGCCCCTCGCCAGACTCCACCTCTTTTTTTTTTTTTTTTTGGTTTTTCGAGACAGGGTTTCTCTGTGGCTTTGGAGCCTGTCCTGGAACTAGCTCTTGTAGACTAGGCTGGTCTCGAATTCACAGAGATCCGCCTGCCTCTGCCTCCCGAGTGCTGGGATTAAAGGCGTGCGCCACCATCGCCCGGCTCAGACTCCACCTCTTAAATGTCCTCTGACCTGAACACCCCAGCACTCAGGACAACCTCCAGCACAGGCACGCACGGGAGGCATGCCCGAGTCTGGACACATTTCCAGCACAGGCACGCGTGGGAAGCACGCCCAAGTCTGGGCACACTTCCAGCACAGGCATGTGTGGGAGGTACGCCTGAGTCTGGACTCACCTCCAGCACAGGCACGTGTGGGAGGCACGCCCGAGTCTGGACACATTTTCAGCACGAGCACGCGTGGGAGGCACGCCTGAATCTGGACTCACCTCCAACACAGGCATGCGTGGGAGGGATACCCAAGTCTGGACACACTTCCAGCACAGGCATGCGTGGGAGGCACGCCCAAGTCTGGACACACTTCCAGCACAGGCACGCGTGGGAGGCACGCC
>NC_022019.1:3588071-3590805 GCF_000317375.1 Microtus ochrogaster
GCACGCGTGGGAGGCACGCCTGAGTCTGGACTCACCTCCAACACAGGCATGCGTGGGAGGGATGCCCAAGTCTGGACACACTTCCAGCACAGGCACGCGTGGGAGGCACGCCCGAGTCTGTACACACCTCCAGCACAGGCACGCGTGTTTATGCCAGATAAACCTACTACTCTCATTGTTCCTTGAGAAAAAATGTTATAAATGAATATATTTTACAAATTACTGAAACGCGAATGGCAGTCTAGAAGGTGAGGTGTAAATTCTAACTCACCAAGTTTCCTTTTCTCTAGGTAAAATACCACAATGCCCACCGAAGACCATTCCACACCAAGAAAGACAATCTTCTCCACCAGCAGTGCTGGGAAACTGGGTATCTGCACGCAGTGGAATGAAACTGGGCTCTGACCTTATACCATGTGTAAAATATGAACTCAAAGTGGATCGAAGACTTCAATATCAGAGCTAACTCTGAAACTCTTAGGAAAGCAACATAGATCCAAAGCTTAGTGATGAAGCCAGGCAGTGGTGGCGCACGCCTTTAATCCCAGCACTCGGGAGGCAGAGGCAGGAAGATCTCTGTGAGTTTGAGGCCAGCTTGGTCTACAAGAACTAGTTCCAGGACAGGCTCCAAAGCAACACACAGAGAAACCCTGTCTTGGAAAACAAACAAGCAAACAAACAAAAAAGAATCTTGGTGATGCCGGTTTGGCCATACAGTCTCGAACAGCAGCACACGCTCACAACCCTGCTGCTCTTGTGAAATAAACACAACAATCGTCCCCATCCCTCCCACCTGCAGGACACTGTGCCTTGGTTCGTGGGGATGTGGCACCAGGTGTAGTCTAGACTGCTCTGGGAAACTGGAGGAGGCTGCTCATGTTGCCGATGACACACGATGTGGGTGCTATATGCAACCCTGCTGTTCTTAGTAGAGAAAACACCCGGCAATTGGAACACGTGTCTGGATGGCTCACTGCTGAGGCCGCCTCCGTGGGAGGAAGTGAGGAACAGTCTTTCTGGATTCCAGGGAAATTAAGAAGTAGAAAACCACTTGCAGAAGGAAGGAAGGAAAAATCCAGGACCTCTCTCTAGGCACTTGACTACTTTCTACAACCTCATGCAAAGGAAACATTATTTCCTTCAGGCCCTGAGAAAGGGGGTGTCCGAGGAAGTGCCACTGGCTTTCACCAATGGAAATGACGGCCTGTTGTGGGCGTTAGATGTGGGAGTTAGACCTGACCTCACCTCCAGTGCGGTGGCTAAGGGCAAGTGCACGGAGTCCTAGGGTTCATCAGGGATGGTCACACTTAGTCCGCAGGCCTCCCATGGACTCAAAGCCATCTGGGGTTCCAGAACAAGGCAGTGTAGATTAGACCAGGTAACCCTGCCATTTGTCTTCATAAACTTTATTAGTAACTTCCTGGCTTTGATTAGGCCCCTATTAGTTGGTTTCTAAGGTAAGATTGGCCTTCAGTTTTCAAGTGGTCTTTTCCTCATTTTGCTTTGTTTTCTGAGACAGGGTCTTCCACAGACGAGGCTAGCCTTTGAGCTCATCCTGGTGCCTCTTTCTTTCCCGAGTGCTGAATTGGACAGGGACCACCACATCCAGCTTCTAAGAGGCAATTCGTTTATGGATCAAGTTTCCTAACTCCTCCTCTAAAAAACAAGTCTTTTTTCCACAAAGGGGGAATTGGCTTCTGGAGATTTCTGATTAGTAAACACTAAACGTGTGTGCCCTTCCCTATCAGATTTTTAGCTTAAACTCACTCCTTTTTTAAAGAGCTAAGTTCTTTTCATTGTTCCCAAAAAATGCTTTTAAGTAACTCGGACTGGGGGTGTACTCAGTAACTCAGTGGGGGAGCCCTTGCCTAGACTAAGAAAAACCTTTGATTGATCACCAACAATCACACCCTCTTTCTCTCACATATACCCCCACACTCCAACACACGCATACCACACTCTCCCACAGACACCGCACTCAGACACACTCATATGCACACATGCACACGCCTCACACTCACGCCCATACACAGACCATTCACTCACAGTCACACACCCATCCACACACTCTGCATACTCACACACACTCATACACACTACACAAAACAAATCCCCTTAATTTCCGCAGTGTGGTGAACCTTCTCCAGTCTCATCTGCGGGAAACCCATGCCACGTGAGTCAGCCAAAAGGACCATGCTCACTGTGTGACTTCCATTTTTAGACCCCAAACAAGCATTCTCTGACGAGTCATTTTAACCAGACTCTCTGACAGTATAGCAAAATATTTCCAAATAAAGACACTTTCTCCTTGCCTAGGCCTGTGACATGATGTGAGTCTTTGGTCCCAGTTAACGGCTCAGTGGTCCATCTTTATACCCCTAATGGGATGTCCCCACCCTGTGTTATGTTCAGATGAAGAGTAATTTAATCAAACGCTCCCCTATCTAGATAAACAAAGCCAGAGCTTTGATATGGGCTAAATCTACCCTAATTGCATTATTTTTCTACAAAATATATTAAATAAATCCTAAGAGAGCATATGTTGGGAAAGCCCGTGCCCAGTGACTTCAGTGCTTTCTCATTAACTATTTGTTAACTCCTGCTCTTAGAGTTTGTGTTATGAATTCATTGGGAGAGAGAGAACCAGATCTGGTTCTAATTTCCAAGACCATCTCTAATTCGAAATAAGCCGTTCGTCACAGAATCTTAGACAAGAGTCTGAGGTGCCTCCCAA
>NC_022019.1:3592134-3595530 GCF_000317375.1 Microtus ochrogaster
GTGGGGGGGGGGAGTGTCTCCATTGTGGAGCACTTGAGTAGCATTTGTGAAGCCATAGGTTAATCCAAAGCACGGAAAAACAAATGGAGAAAGAAGGAAAGATAAGAAACGGGAAAGAGGGAAGAAGAGCGTGTGCAAGTAAGAACTTTATAATAAAGTAAATGAGGAGACTAGCTGAAGCCGGGTGGAAGTTCCAAGATGTGCGCACATCTGTGGGTACATGTACCTACATGTGTAAGACTTTAAGACAATCCTGAAGCTATTTCTGACAATTCTGAATCCTCTCAGCCTCTGTGCCATAGTGCTTCCCCTCCTCCCCTGGGAACCAAGGACCTAACAGCTACACTCACACGTACTCAGTTCCTGAACAATTACCCATATATGTACGCTTTGATTTGGTCCCCTGGGAAACGGGATCAAAATGACCTCTTACCTCATCTGATCTGGCAACAGCTCTCCAGCCAATTATTGATAATAGCCCTTTTGAATAAGCCAATCACAACCCCCCTTGCTTCTGTGGCCTTCTCCTTTAAAAGTAGTCTGTGCCAGCTATTCGAGGTCTCTCAGCTTCCCGAATGCTGGGGGACCCTGTCATGACAGAATTAATAAAATCTTCATGCTTTTGCATCGGCTGTGGTGTGTGAGGTAGTCTCTGGAGGTGACTCCTCCTCTGTGTTTGGACGCTAGAGTCCAACACATGCCCAATATTCTTATTCTTGCAGCTTTTACATAAGCTTGAAGTCACAACCAAATACAAAGCTAAAATCAGTGACACCTACATTTATTCTGGTTTGGAGAAAGTGGTGGTAGCTGCCAAGTTCTTAGCTTTTGGAGGAGGCAGAGTGTACCTGCTTGCTTCTAGGGAGGTTGAGTTTTTTTTTTTTTTTCCTTTTTGAGACTGGAGATTACAATGGTGCCTGCCAGCCTGCACCAGCCAGCCTTCCGTTTCTGCAGCGCTGGGAATAACAGGTGTGCCTCATCACACCTCAATCTGATCACAACAGATTTAACTACGTGGTAGCTTCCTCAAAGGTCCCATCCAGGAAGCTCAGCATACTATATTCTCTTGGCGCTCTCCTTTGGGTAGGTTTTCTATAATTTTATTAGCCAGTTCTCCAGAGCAGCCAAAACACACACAATCTTTCTCTTTTCTCTCTTCTCTCTTTTCCCTCCCCTCTCTCTTCTGTCCTCTCAATCTCTCCCCTCCTCTCTCCCCTCCATGCCTTGCTGCAGTTTTAAGTGGGATTCCTTCCACCATGGAGATGCTCAGTTCTCCAGTCATGGCTTTCATTGGATGGGGCCCACCTGTCATAAAAGCTTCTACTGAATTAAATGTTACGTCTTAAAAATACCTTCAGAACAACACCATGACCAATGACTAGTGTTTAACCAAACAGTTGAACACCTTAGCAGAACTGAGTGGATGGAAAAAATTAACCATTGGGGTCCTGGAAACAGGACGGTAGTGAAGCATTGTGGGAAATGGAGCTAACCTTCCATTTGGCCTTAAGGAAAAGCTAACTCCTGAGACAAAGCCTGTGTGAGGCACCCAAGAAATCACTGCAGAACCACCTAAAATGCCAGCACGGAAACCTCCTCGCCAAGGGGATGGATACCGAGTACAGTGGGGCACGGCAGGCGAGAAGAGTTGGGAAAGAGCTGGCCTGGGAAACAAGGAGGAGGCGGAAGTTAAGGATAAGGTTTCCCTGAAGAGTAGGAAAGCAAGGTTTCCCCAGATGTAATCAATTAATTCTTTCTCAAAAAAATAAAATAAAACAAGAGCCTACAGGACCCTTCAGCAGGCAACCCTGGCTTTGTGTCCTTCTCAGTGGTCATCCTTGACTAATAAATCCAGTTTACAACAGAACCTTCCTACTGTAAAAGGCCACAGAATTGGAAACCTGGTTTACAGTTGTCTAGTTGTTTTAATTATTTAAATATGTGGGAAACTTTTTGCCTTGAAGAGAATTGCTACATTAATTCAATTTTGTTATTTTTTTTCCCCTGAGTAAGTTTTCAGACCTTCGGAACTTTATTGATGACCAATATTTTATGGTTTGCCACGGCTTTCTTCATCGACGACTTGAGCATAATTTAAGAAGAGATTCTAATCACCACAGCTAATTAGCAAGAAAAGTAAGTCCTGACATGATTCCATTTTACCTAAATACGAGTTTTGAAAGTAATGACTCCCAGATGGACAGGAAATTGCCTCTGGGACAGCTGGAGCTGGAGAAGCACACGCCACTGAAGGAGGCCGCTGAAGCCCAGAACTCAAAGCACCTCAAATTCTTAAACTTTTTTTTGTTTTGATTTGTTTCGAGACAGGGTTTCTCTGTGGCTTTGGAGCCTGTCCTGGAACTAGCTCTTGTAGACCAGGCTGGTCTCGAACTTGTAGCAGAGCCTCTTAAAAGAGCTGCAAAGTTTTTGCAGCTAAAGCTGAATCAGGAAGCCTCTCTTAAATGAGATGCACTTGCCTCTAGCAAACAGGGCCACCTGAGAAAATGCTACTATCAATAAGTTATGTTTAAATCTATTCTTTTCTGTCTAGAATTACTTCCCAAACTCTCTCAGACTTTATGTAGGTGCAGTTGTCCATGTTGGCAGAGGGAGGTAGATCTCTGTGAGTTCAAGACATGGTGGTGGATGCCTTTAATCCCATCACTTGGGAGGCAGAGACAGGCGGAACTTTGTGAGTTCGAGACCAGCCTGCTGTATCTGAGGGCCGGCTAGAGCCGCGGGTGGGAGAGTCAGTGACCAATGTGCCACGCGGCTGGTAGAGCGATCGCAAAACCTGTGGACTGGGCCCCACATTGGGCACCAGGACACAAGCATCCAGACCATAGCACTAAGGAAAGAGAAGTCAACACCAGGCTCTAAAGCACAGTTCTGGGAGAAAAGTTGGAAGTGACAGGCCCAGGAAGAGCGTCCTGTAGACACTGCGCTGGAGAGAGCCCTAAGCATCACAGCACTGGCAGACCCGTAACCCAGATGTTTGCATGCCAGTCTCTCATCAACACTCTGCCCTGTCAGAGTGTGAGTCACAGGCCATCTGGGATACCAACCTAATTTTATAGGCAAAGAAACAGGATAAATCGTTTACCAAACACCACACACAAATCATTGCCAGATGGAATGCCACCCTGTTAATTCCTAACTGTCCTTCTGATCGTCCCTAAGACTAGGCACGGTCTACTGCAGCCTAGCTCCAGACATTAGCCCAGACACTGACTGTGTTTATGAGTCGCACCACTCAAGAGATGACCTGGATTGAAGAGAGAGCTTCAGATTTCTGCTAACATTTCTGCTTGCAACTGCTTGAAGCAACGTTGCTGAGACTGAGAACATTTTCTTTTTTTTTTTTACATTTTTTTTTATTGAGAAAAGGAAAAAAAA
>NC_022019.1:3597410-3601334 GCF_000317375.1 Microtus ochrogaster
CAGTGTCCTTTGCTTTACAGAAGCTTCTCAGTTTTAGTAGGTCCCATTTATTCAATGTTGCCCTTAATGTCTGTGCTGCTGGGGTTATACATAGAAAGTGATCTCCTGTGCCCATCTGTTGTAGGGTACTTCCCACTTTCTATTCTAGAGAACATTTTCAATAACTAATTTTATGATGAATTGAGGAGCAACTTAGCTCATGGATTTGTAGTAATTAGAAAACTTGGTGTGAGGGCTGGAGAGATGGCTCAGAGGTTAAGAGCACTGCCTGCTCTTCCAAAGGTCCTGAGTTCAATTCCCAGCAAGCACATGGTGGTTCACAACCATCTGTAATGAGGTCTGGTGCCCTCTTCTGTATTCATAATGAATAATGAATACTGTATTCATAATAAATAAATAAATATTTAAAAAATATTTTAAAAAAGAAAAGAAAACTTGGTGTGGATTATAGTGCAGAAAATTAAAGTTCAAAGCTGTATGTGGCACATTTCTGTAACCCCAGCACTAAAAGGACTGAGGCAGGAGGATCATAAATTTGAGAGTTGCCTCGGTTACTTACAGTGTTTCAAAAAAAAAAAAAAGTGAACTAAATTTTAAGAGAGTCAACAAAAGCCATCAAATAAAACGAAGACAAATATGAAGAAGACAAAAGGATGGCAGAGACTCAGTAACAGAAGTTTAAATGTGATCATTCGCATATGCCTACTGTTTAAAGTAAACTTTGGCCACGTGGTGTGGCACTTACATTTAGTTCCAGCCCTTGGGAGGCAGAAGCAAGCAGATCTCTGAGTTCAAGGCCAGCCTCAACTACACAGCAAGCCCCAGGCCAGCCAAGGCTGAATAATGAGACCCTGTCTCAAAAATAAAATAAGAAGAATAAACTTTGAAAGAACAGTACTCAACTTCATATGGAAAAGCAAAAAAAATCCAGGATAGCAAAACAATCCTGTACAATAAAAGAACTTCTGGAAGCATCACAATCCCTGACTTCAAACTCTACTACAGAGCTACAGGACTGAAAACAGCCTGGTATTGGCATAAGAACAGACAGGAGGACCAATGGAACCTAATAGAAGACCCAGATACCAATCTACACATCCTTGAACACCTCATTTTTGACAAAGAAGAAAAAAATATCAAATGGGAAAAAGAAAGCATATTTAACAAGTGGTGCTGGCATAACTGGATATCAACATGTAGAAGAATGAGAATAGACCCATATATATCACCAGATTTTCTCTGTGTAACAGCCCTGGCTGTCCTGGAACTCAGTCTGTAGACCAGGCTGGCCTCGAACTCACAGAGATCCACCTGCCTCTGTCTCCCTAGTGCTGGCATTAAAGGCATGCGCCACCACTCCCAGCTATTGAGTTCGTTTTGTACAAGGCCAGCCCTTAATTGTGGTTTGTGTACACAGTGAGACTCCATTGGAGAAAACTAATTTGTCTTTTGAAGTGGTCATCAACTGGAGGCAGCTTCTGGTTAGGGATGGAGCCTCATGTCTGCTTGCCCACTCAGTGTTGGACCCTCTTGGTCTGCTTCTGTGGTAGAATGCTTTTGTCGATTTACATGTGCTGAAAGATTCCTCCGCATCTGGGATGAAGCCTAGTTGATCATGACAGATCTTTTGGGTGTGTGCTTGGATTTGGTTTGTAAGTATTTTATTGATAATTTTTACATCTATGTTCATAAGAGAATTGAGCTATATTTACCCTTTTTTTGCTGAGTTTTTATGTGATTTAGTTATTAGGGTAACCAGCTTAAAAAAATAACTGGGGGCTGGAGAGATGGCTCAGAGGTTAAGAGCACTGGCTGCTTTTCCAGAGATCCTGAGTTCAATTCCCAGCAACCACATGGTGGCTCACAACCATCTGTACTGAGATCTGGTGCCCTCCTCTGGTGTGCGGGCATACATCGAGGCAGAATGTTGTAAACATAATAAATAAATCTAAAAAAAATAAATAACTGGGCGATGTCCCTTCTGTTTCTATTTTGCAGAATAATTTGCGAAATATCAGCAGTAATTCTTTGTCTAGTAGAATTCTGCACTGAATCCTTATGAAATTTGGCTTATTTTAGTTGGGAGACTTAATTACTTCTCTATCACTAGAGGCTCTGGATGGTTTAAATTGCTTAACTGACCCTGATTTCACCGTGGCAGGTTCTGTATATCAAGAAATTTATGCACTTCTCTTAAGTTTCCCATTTTTGGTGGAATATGGATTTTTAAAGTAGATCTTTAGGATCCTCTGGATTCCCTTGATGTCTGTTGTGATATCCCCTTTTCATCTCTAATTTTATTAATTTGCATCTTTCTCTTTGGGTTAATTTGGCTAAGAGTTTATCAGATTGATTTTTCTCAAAAATTCAATTCTTTGTTTCATTCCTTGTATTGTTCTTCATTTATTTGTTTCTATTTTATTGATGTCAGCCCTGAGTTTGATTATTCTTGCAGTTTACTCCTTGTTTTTGTTTTTGTTTTTGTTTTTGTTTTTGTTTTTGCAGTGCGGTTTCTCTGTGCAGTCCTGGCTGTCCTGGAGCTTGTTCTATAGACCAGGCTGGTCTTGAACTCAGAAATCTGCCTGCCTCTGCCTTACGAGTGCTGGGATTAAAGGGGTGCACCACCACCTCTTGGCTTGTTCTAGGTCTTTCAAATATGTTGTTAAGGTGGTAATACATGAGCTCTCTCCAGGATTTTGGTGTAGGCACTTGCTTTTATGATTTGCCGTCATCATTGTGTTCCAGAAGTTTGGGCGCTGTGCTTTCATTTTCAGTCTAAGAAGTTTTAAACTTCCTTTTTTTTGTGTGTGACAGGTTTAGCTGTTTAGCTCTGGCTGTCCTGGAACTTGATCTGTAGACTAGACTTGCCTCAAACTCACAGAGATCCTCCTGCCTCTGCCTCCTGAGTGCTGGGATTAAAGGTGTGCACCACCACCTCCTTTCTTGAACTTCCTTCTTAATTTCTGTCTTGACCCAGCTTCATTCAGTGATTAGTAGTCCAGTTTCCACAAATTTGTGAAGTTCCTGCTGTTTCTGTTGTTGATATCCAGCTTCAATCCATGATGATCAGATAGGATGCAGGGCATTATTTCAACTTTCTTATATCTGTTGAGATTTGCTTTGCCTCCAAGTATGTGGTCAATTTTGGAGAAAATTCCATGAAGTGCTGAGAAGAAGGTGTACTCTTTTGTGTTTGGACGGAATGTTCTGTAGATGTCGTTAGGTCTATCTGGTTTATGATGTCAGCCAGCCCCAGCATTCCTCTGTTGAGTTGTCTGACTGACCTGTCCATTGGTGAGAGAGGGGCACTGAATCTCCCACTATCACTGTATGAGGGTCAATGTGTGATTTCTGTATAGTGGTGTTTCTTTTACAAACTGTTTGATGCATAAATGCTTAGAAATGTAATATCCTCTTGGTGAATTTTTCCTTTGGCTGTCAAATAGCAAAACCGTACACTAATTTATACAATAATCATATCTAACACTATAATTCATTTCCTTCTGTATAAGTATGTCCATACTTCTGATTATTTCCTTCAGAGAGGATATTAGAAGTTGCAGTGTTAGGTTAAAGTCTGGCCATTTTAAGATCTCTCTTTCTGTCTTGAGATAGGGTCTTACTACAGAGTCAAGTTCTCCCCCTGCTTTAGCTTCCCTGGAGGGGACTGCTTTACAAGACCTACTCCTAAAACGGACACCCCTCACTTTAGTGTTGGTTTGATTGCTAGTGAGCTTGCATGTATTTTCATACAATTATCTGCATTGTATTTCCCCTTTAGTAAATCATCTTTGTGTTCTTCATGCATTCAGAGTTTCTAATAAAGTAATTTAGGTAGCCAGGAAATAATGTCTTCAGTCAAAAGAAATGTTTTCCTTTAGAGTTTTCTGAGGAAAATTTTATAAATCAATAAACTGAATTCTT
>NC_022019.1:3602131-3607245 GCF_000317375.1 Microtus ochrogaster
GACTCCAGCAGCTAGAGGATTTCATCATCAGGCGGTTCACACCTGCGACTCCAGCAGCTAGAGGATTTCAATACTATGTGAAAGAACCTGCTCTTAGGTGCACGCGCGTGCACACACGCATGCACACGCACATGCATGCACACACACATAACTAAAAATGATAAAATTGCTGTTTAAATAAATATAGAATGACTAAATTTTGCCAAATAAATAATATGTTGATATTAATATTTTGTCTCTAAGCCAAAATTTTTCCTCTGTTGGCTTTTTGAGACAGAGACTAAATAAATATAGATTCAGTTCTCTCTCCTACTTGCTGCCTTTGCCTGCTGAGCAGTGCTATGACAGGTATACCCCGTCATGCCCGGCTCCTAACCCTAAGTTTTTACTTCAAAATTTGTCAAAGGCTGTGGTGGCTTCTGCTTATTTAAAACACACACACACACACACACACACACACACACACACACACACACACACAAAGAAACGTAGCGCCATCTAGAGGTAACAAAAACACTTCTCTATATTTTTTACTTATTAAAATTTTTGTAACTAATCATGTAGCTCAGTTGTTAGAGTGCTTGCATAGTATGCATGAAACCCTGGGTTCAAGGCCCAGCATCACGTGAACCAAGAATCCTGGCACACACCTGTACTCCCAGAACCTGAGAGGCAGAGACTGAAGAATCAGAACGTCAAAACTATCTTCAGTTACATACAAATGTGATGATAGCCTGGGATACATGAGGCTCTGTCAAAAAAAAACATTAATAATAGAAGATATTTCAGGGGTGAAGAGATGGCTTGGGGGTTAAGAGCATATACTGCTCTTCCAGACAACCCAAGCTCAGTTCTTGATCAGGTGTCTCACAATCACTTCTAACTGGGTGACACACACACAATAAATAAATATAAAAAATAATGTTTTTAGTTTTAAAACCAAATTGTCAAGTCAATATACTTAAGATTCACAAAAAAAACCTACCTGGGTAGACATGTCAGGGTTTTCATAGAGCTGTCATGTGAGATAAACTTTGCTAATGTGTGTGGTACTGGGATTGAATTTAGGGCTTTCTGCCTGCCGGGCAAGCGCTCTGCCACCAGGCTGTGTCCCCAGCTTTGAGGACTGTATCTTTTGTTTTGTTTTTGATACAAAGTCTTACTATGTAGCTGTGGGTAGCCTGAAACTTGTTAGGAAAACAAGCTAGGCTGGAATTCGTGTTGTCTTTTTTTCTCAAGTACTGATACTACACACAGAGAGAGCCAAGGATAAAACTCCCGGCCCCCACCCCTTGAGACAGGGTCTCACTATGTAGCTCTGGCTGAACTGGAGTTCCCTCTGTAGACCACTGGCCTCTAACTCAGAGATACTCACCTGCCTCTGCCTTCTGAGTGCTGGGATTAAAGGTGTGCTCCGTCACCTCCTGGCTATGGACAAAGGTTTATTTTTTTTTTTTTTTTTGGTTTTTCGAGACAGGGTTTCTCTGTAGCTTTGGAGCCTGTCCTGGAACTCCCTTGGTAGACCAGGCTGGCCTCGAACTCACAGAGATCCGCCTGCCTCTGCCTCCCGAGTGCTGGGATTACAGGCGTGCGCCACCACCGCCCGGCCTGGACAAAGTTTTTAAAATGAATCGATCATAGCAGCTACAAGAACTCTTGACTCACATGTGACTCTCAGTGGGTTTTCTTTTTCCATATTTAACTCTAGAATAAATGCTATTTTCTTCAGCCTCCTTTAAGAGCACCAGGAACTAAGGCGCCGAGTGCCATAGGTGTCACCCTTACCCAGTCCGGGGACACATTCTTTATCCAGAGGTCTGTGGGTGGGATGATGAAATTTGTGTGTCCGTGTTCACGCACACTGACATCACATACATACAGGTACCCACGGAATTTTGTGTCTGTGTTCACGCACACTCACATCCCATCCGTACAGGTACCCACGGAGGACAGAAGAGGGCATCAGATCCCTGGTTCTGGAGCTACAGGCAGCTGTGAGCAGCCAGACTTGGGAGCTAAGAAGGAAGCTCAAGTCCTCTGTCAAAACAAGCAGCGCTTTTAACCCTGAACCTCTCTCCAGTCTCATCAGCCCCCCCCCCCCCAACTTAAATATCCAACGCTGTTCCAACCTTCACGGCAGAGTAAGAATGCTTGAATTAGGAATGTGGAGAAGAGCTACCGAAAATTGCAGTTGTGCCGGGCGGTGGTGGCGCACGCCTTTAATCCCAGCACTCGGGAGGCAGAGGCAGGCGGATCTCGGTGAGTTCCAGGCCAGCCTGGTCTACAAGAGCTAGTTCCAGGACAGGAACCAAAAAGCTACAGAGAAACCCTGTCTTGAAAATCAAAAAAGAAAAAAAAAAAGAAAAAGAAAATTGCAGTTGTGATGCTCTGAATCTACTTAGACCTGGAAAAAAGAAAAGAAAAGGAATCGTCACACATGAGATCTGTGGATGTCTAGTTGCCGTGAACACACAGCTTATTAGGAGGGCTTTGTCTCACATGTGTGGGTGATGGTTTTTTCCCCATGATCCCTTTTGGAACTGCTTTGTTTTAATTTTTTCGAGACAGGGTTTCTCTGTAGCTTTGGTGCCTGTCCCGGAACTAGCTCTTGTAGATCAGGCTGACCTCGAACTCCCAGAGATCTGCCTGCCTCTGCCTCCCGAGTGCTGGGAGTAAAGATGTGCGCCACCACCGCCCGGCCTTTGTTTTAGTTTATACGTCTAAGTTTTTCTGTGTCTCTCAATTTAATCATGATTTGCTTTCTATTGGAACTGGGAACTCTTCAAGGGACCGAGCATCTTGTGTGTGCTCTTACAGACCCCCCAGGAGTGTCATATTATAATAAACATGTGTGTGAACTGTAGGATGAAGTTTGTTTATGACCGCGGAGACCCACTATCTCTGGTAAACTCGATTGTACAAAGTCCAGTGGAGTCTGGGTAAGTAATATTTGATGATCGTTTTGACAAAGGTCAGGAAACTGTTGCTTCAGATCTGTGTTTACCCTTGAGCAATGATTTTTAAAACACACACACACATATACAAAATCTGCTTGAAAATTCTTCAAATTTGTATGGTCTCCAATTTCTAATTCATATTTTGGGAAGGGATTCCCTTTGGGAGAATTACATAATCTTGTTTTTGACAGAGAAAAACAAAATTAATGAAAATCTTTTCCAAAGTTTTTCTTCTGAAAACAGTTAGGCAGCCAGAAAAGCTTAAAAGGAGGAGAGCAAGCTGGGGTGTAGGTCCAGGCACAGGTTTGCCAAGCATGCCTGAGATCCCAGATTCAGTCCCAAGTCCTGTAAACCTGCGCATTTAACTCCTGCCATTCTTTACAGCCATTATTATCCACTGTTAACATACCACAATGAATAGTACCAGTCACCCGCATTTAACTATTACTATTAGAACTCTTATTAGCTATTATTAACACTCTTCTTCATCTAACCATGTTTCTTTTTTATTTGTTGGTTCATTTGAGACAGGGTCTCTTTACAGAGCCCTGGCTGTCCTGGAACTCACTCTGTAGACCAGACTGGTTTCAAGCTCACAGAGACCTGCCTGCCTCTGCCTCCTGAGTGTTGGGATTAAAGACATGTGCCACCATGCCTGACATCTAACCGTATTTCTGAACCACTGAAAATAACTTGTAGATCATCATAATGACTTGCCTCTAAATACTTCCTCCATCCTCACTTAAGAACAAGTGCATTCTTCTTCAAAGCCCCATTGTTACACCTGAGAAAACAAACAATGGCCCCAATTTCCAGCTCAAACGCAAATGTCCCAAGGGTTAGAGATATTTTAAAAATCATGATCTATTTGATATTTATATTCCTATGCTACAGATGATCATGCTGGCATTGAAGTTTCAGGTACTGGGCACTTTCGGTGTCCCAAGGTGCATGGCTAGCCTGTTTGCCACAAGAAGGTTAGAGATGGGTCTTGTAAAATGCTGGTGAAGTGTTTATCTCTTTGATGTCTCTTAATGATCTGCCATTGCAGTCACAAAACCTCGACTACGGGCTGGAGAGATGGCTCAGTGGTTAAGAGCACTGACTGCTCTTTCAGAGGACCCGGGTTCGATTCCCAGCACCCACATGGCAGCTCACAACTGTCTGAAAATGCAGTTCCACGAGATCTGACACCTTCACACCAATGAACATAATAAAGTTAAATAAATCATTAAAAAAAAAAAACCTCGACTAGTTCTAGGGATTAAGAACTGGGGGACCAATGAGATCGCATGCTTTCCCGGTCTGGGGGAGAAGCTGTATGGAAGTATGGTGGGATGTCCCCCAAGTTCTTGTGACAGTGTGCCAAGACAGCCTCACCGATCTCTCCAGACGATCGAGGGGGTAGGTTTGAAAAGCCTTGCATTAGCTTCCCAAAACTAAGGGTGCAGGATAAGAGACACAGTTTATGTTGATCAGACCTAAACTGTGAACTATTGTTCACCCTACTGTGGTCATTGTACACGTGTGTATGTGAGCGCATATATGTATGCCCATGTGTGCTCATGTGTGTGCAGTGAGCGTGCCCCTGACCGTGGACTGACATCGGGTCAGGTATCTTCCTCCATCACTCCTTCTTACTTATTTGTTGTGTTTTTGAGAAAGAGTCTCCCGTTGGTTTTAGAGATACATTGGATAGCTAACAAGCCTCGGACTCAGCTTTGTGCCTCCCCAGTACTGGGATTGCAGGCTTACCCTGCTACAACCAGCTTTATGAGGTTGTTACAGATGGGAAGTCGGGTCCTCATGTGTGCAAGGCAAGAACTTCACTGCCCTAGTTCTCACTCCAGTCCAACATTTCGTTCTAACATTTTACATGGCTCTTAACATCGAGGGGAAAGAGTTTCCTATCTGTCTTGTTTGGCTATAAGTTGTATTAAATTTGGACACCAAACTAGCCCCAAACCAAACACTGGGTTTAATATCCAGACAATTTCTCTTGTCTTTTCTTGGGTTATGGAATTTTAAGAACCTGGAGTCACATAAAGATATAGATATAAACAGCAGTCATATTTGAACCTTACCATTCCTTTTTTGTTTGTTTGTTTGTTTTTTGGTTTTTCGAGACAGGGTTTCTCTGTGGTTTTGGAGCCTGTC
>NC_022019.1:3609065-3611782 GCF_000317375.1 Microtus ochrogaster
TATTGTATACATAATAAATAAATAAATAAATATTAAAAAAAAATAAAGGTGAATAGTGAAGGCATTCACCAAATTCACACTTTTTTATAAGGCATTGTGCTATTTTTTAGTTCAAAGAAGCTCCTTCCAGCATCTTCCCCTAAGGTAGTTTACCTCCTCCCCCCCACCCAAGAGCAAACATCAGTCCTTTTGTGTCTTACCGATTGTACAAAATGGCCAGCATTTTTAAAAACAAGCAAATGATAACAGATACAAAGCTTGGTGTTACCTGCCTGTGACAAACAAGCAAACAAACCCCAAACTTGACAGCACAGACCCTTTCTCCTTTTCTTTATTTAATCACACACTCAGGAAGTAAAGAGGCCAGCTGAGCATGGCAGTGCACACCTTAAACCCAGCTCTCAGGAGGCAGGCAGATCTCGGAGTTCAAGGCCAGCCTGGTCTACAGAGTGAGTTCCAGGACAGCCAGGGATACACAGAGAAACCCTGTCTTGAAGAACCAAAAAAGGAAAAGGGATCAGTTCTCTTGGGTGAGGGAGACCAAAAAGGTTGCTGGTTGGATGAGGCTTTGGTGGGGGCCTCTCAGGATCTCTCCATTACCAGGTGCTTTGCTCCATTACCAGGTGCTTTGCTCCATTACCAGGTGCTTTGCCTCTGGACATTGATGAGATCACTAACTAAAACATTAACTTGGTGTAGGAACATAACACAGAAGTTACCCAGCAAATGTAAGGCCCTGGGTTTAGTCCACTAAAGCAAAACCAAACAATAAAATATTTCACTTTTGCTGGGTTTTGACCCAAATAACAAGGCTTGTTTTCAGATTAACATGTTCCCATGGGCTCAGATGGTCAAGCACGTCCTTCCACAGGTCCATATGCAGAAGGCTTTGATAGTGTTGGAAGGTGGAAACAAGCTCGAAGAAGAGTGGAATCAGAGAGTGGAATGATAAAAACAGGAAGTAGAAATTGGTTAGGCAGTTTAGGGTGGAAAAGACCCCAAAGGGAAGCAATCAGTTTTCTTCAAGACTAAAAAGTAGTGTGAGAGAGAAACAGGAAAAATACATCATGCAGGTCGAGGGATTGCAATCGAGACAGATAGGAATAAGTTCCTGTTTGCCCCATGTTTGTCTGACCCACCTGCACAGATGTCCTGGTTCACATGTGGATGGGAGGTATGTGGGCAGGAAAAGCATCAGGATGTATGCTTGCCCCTGATTGGATGTGGGTGTGAGTTACATGGGCAGGAAGGATCCAGCTTGCCCCTGACTAGACCTGTATGGAAATATGGTAGCCCTGTGGCGTTACCCTTTTGAGTCCCTTCAAAAACATAACTCATGGGCATTTTCTAGGAACCCCGGGAAGTCTTGGCCAGTATTTAATTAAAGCTTGCTTCAAATTTGAGTCAAACTTGTGGCTGTGGTCCGAGCCCAGTAGGATTAACACCCAAAATGTTCTTGGGCCACTTGGCAGCCTCATCCTCTCCACAAGCCAGAGAGAGTTCAATACTGTTGAGGGGGTATGATCTCTGATCTGGTTCCTAAATGATTTTAGAACAATTAGACTACTTTATAAAAGGTAGAGCAGCAATAAAGGCCCTTTAAGAAAAAAAGGAAAATTCCTGGGGGCCAGAGAGATGGGTCAGTGGTTAAGAACACTGGCTGCTCCTCTAGAGGACTCAAGTTCAATTCCCATCACCCACATGGCAGCTCACAACTATCTGTAACTCCAGTTCCAGAGGATTTGACACCCTCACACAGACATACATACCAGTATACATAAAATAAGAATAATAAATCATTTTTTAAAAAGCTGGCAGTGGTGGTATATGCCTTTAATTCCAGTACTCCTGAGGTGGAGGCAAGTGAATCTCGAGTTTGAGGCCAGCCTGGTCTACAGAGCTAGTTCTGGGACAGTCAAGGCTATGCAACGAAACCCTATCTCAAAAATCAAGAAAGAAAGAAGAAAACTCCTAGTCAAGATAATATAGTTCCTGGCCTGGGTAGAGGCCTAAGATTCCCATTTGAGCCAGGTCAACCACCTGGGCAAAGGACCACTCTCAGGAAGGCAGGCTCACCTGAAGTCATGCTAAAGAGATGGGTAGAATAATTAGCCCTTTAATAAGATACTGTACTTCCTGGAGTTTCCATCTCCAGTTCAGCTTCACCCAGTGCAGCTGGCCTAAGAGTGCCACCTCACATCTCCATCTGTGCTCTGGAGTGCTTTTCCTAACTAGACTCTGGGCTCAGACATTTTGAGATTCACTCTCTAAAACTCCCCAGTATATGAGTGCTCATCGGCCATGTGTCCCCTCCTTGACGTGGCTTTTCTTCGTTCTCCTCCATTCTCCTTCCCCTAGCAGCTGCGGAGACTTAGAGTTTGCCTGCCCTATTTTTTTTTTTTTTGCTTAGTTTTATTCTGCTTTGTTTCTTTTAAACACTAACAAAATTGTCCTCAAGCTTCAGATGAAAATGATGAGGAGTGAGGGAAGACCTCCTAGCCCGAGGTCCCTGTGTCTATAGAATGGAGGAGCCCTGAGTTCTCAGGGGACCCTTTGGTAGTCTTTCCTGAGAATTAGGAAAGGAATGAGCCAAGCTCACCCAGCTTTCCCTGGCTTGTATTTAACCACGTTATTTCTTCTGTCTACGTGTCCCCACCGCTGCCATGTGCCATTGTCATCAGTAGGTGACACAGCAAGCAGGATACCTCTGCTGTCTA
>NC_022019.1:3613231-3615582 GCF_000317375.1 Microtus ochrogaster
AAAAAGAAAAAAAGAACTGAGGTAAGAAAAAGGCCAAACTTACCGAGTGAGGTGTCACAAGCAGGTGGCTACGGTTCTCTTTCTCTAATCTGGTAGAAATCATAAACAGGCAAAGAATGTGTTACGTAGTGTTTGAGGTTTGGTACCCTGTGCCAGGAGCTTGTTGAGCTAGCCTTACACACCCCAAGAATTATAGCACTAGGGTCTGAGCACTGTGTGCCTATGGTTCCAGGTGTTAAAAGTAGGTGGATCCAAAACGACCTAGGCTTGAAGAAAGGCCAATTTGAAGCCAACCTGGGACACAGGGGACAGACTCCAGAAAATAAGGAAGAGCGCTGGAGAAATGGAAGAGCACAGTTGCTCTTGCAATGAACTACCACGGACGGTTAAATGGTTAAATGGCATGAAGTCATCACACTGTTGTGCGACTGTCACACAGCTACACCTAGAGCTTTTTGTCTTCCCTTCTGCTGAAGCAGAGGACTGGAGAGGATGAAGCTATGCAGAGAAAGAGATCCCAGATCTATACAGGAGACTTCTGAGTCTCGCTAACTAACAATCTTTGCTGTCCTAAAGTAAAATTCTATGAGGTTGAGCGCAGAATAGCAGACACGTTGGAAGACCATGAGGCTTCCAGATTCTCCCCCACCCCAGACACTTTATCAACGCTGATCTAGCTCTGGAGCAGCAAAGAAAATTCCAGCTGTTGGCAACAGAGCTTAAACATCAACTCTGTGGCCAAAACATCGTAGCACATGCCTTGTAATCACAACACTCAGAGGCTCAAGTGGGGAAATCACAAGTTGTAGGGCAGCTGGGCTACACAGAAAGATCCTGCTCAATTAAAAATCAGTAACAAAAAGAAAAAAAAAACAATCTTCAACATTATCTAGATGGCCCGCAACTAACCTAACTATTAATCTGTATGTCAAAAAAAAAAAAAAGCCTTTCAAAACTCTCTGGGAAAACAAAATAAAAATATTCAACAACAGCTTAACACTTATAAAGTCTGATATCCAGCACTAGAACCATAAAAGGACCTTAAAATTACATACATGCAAACATGTGTATATATACACACACACATTTGTGTGTGTATGTATACATATGCATACACTTTCTCCTTATCTGAGATAGGGTCTCATGTAGCACAGGCTGTCCTCAAACTTGCTCTGTGACTGAGGATAACCTTAAATTCCTAAGTCTCCTCTCTCTGCCTTTCAAACATTAGGATTATGACCGTGAGCTGCCATGCCTGGCTCAAAGTCATGTATCCTTTATATTTAATAGTATGTAAGATAAACGTGCTCAGCTACATGATTATATTCCCTTTTCACTTTGGCTCACCTTTAGTACTAACGCCATCAAATAAGAAATGCCCCTTGCTCAAGACCGTATGAGGCATTAATGTTGTAGAAAAGTAGATGGACTCAAAGTATATTTTATGCTTGGACTGGGAGAGGGACATCGGGATGTATTGTGATCTTCCTTGTTTTAGGTTTTAGATGATGAGCCGTAAGGTGACTCAGAGCTGCCCTTCCAGAAGACTCCAGTTCAGTTCCTAGCACCCCAACATCTGGCCACTCACAGCTGCCTATAACTCCAGCACCAAGGGACTTGTTGTCCTCTTCTGGTGTCTGCAGGCCTCCACACACACGGCAAACACCTACACAGACACATAGGCAAGCATGTAAATAAAAATACTTTCAGGAAATCTAAATGAGGAAGGGCTGTGGTGGTGCACGCCTTTAATCCCAGCACTCTGGAGTTTGAGGCCAGCCTGGTCTACAGAGTGAGTTCCACGATAGGGAAGGCTGTTACACAGAGAACCCCTGTCTTGAAACAACAACAACAACAAAACAAAAACCAACCAAAAATATTAGGAAACATTGGTGTGTTTATTAGGTGATATTAACATAATAAGACTAGAATCTTTCTCAGAAAAATTTGCAGGAAGATCAAAAAAGAAGAGGAAGAGGCAGAGGAGGAGGAGGGCCGAGGCAGTGGATTGGAGATGTAGTTCAGTTTGGTAGCAGAGCACTTGATAGCATGGACAAGGCATGGGCTCAGACCTCAGCATCACAGAGGCATGGTGGCATATCTGTAATCCCAGCACTCTGGAAATGGAGCAAAGAGATCAGAAGTTCAAGGTTATTCTTGCCTATAGAATTAGTTTGAAGCAAGCCTAGAATTCATGAGATCCTGTCTCAAAAAGTAAAAAAAACAAAAAAGTGTGGGGGGGGGATAATTTCAGCCAAATAAAACCTTTGGGACAGGCAAAAGCAGACTCCGCCTCTGAGTCACCGATGCTCATGTCCACTCTCTCTCTCTCAGACTTTGCCCTTGAAAAC
>NC_022019.1:3617234-3619036 GCF_000317375.1 Microtus ochrogaster
TTTCCTCTGTTCTTCGGCATCTGTTAATACATAGCTGCCTGGCTTCAGCATAGTGAGGAGAAATGGGGCCTCTGCCCCCAAGATTTTTTTAAGAAACATTTATTTTTATTTAATGTGTATGGATATTGTGTTCACATGTATGTCTTTGTACCAAATCCATGCTTCTGACCTACAGAGGTCAGAAGAGGGCAACAGATCCTCTGGAACTAGAGTTATGCATGGTTTGAGCCACAATGTGGGTTCTGGGAATTGAACCTTTTTCCTCTATAAGAGCAACCAGTGCTCTTAACAGCTGAGCCATCTCTGCAGCCCAGCCCTCAAGATTTTATACTGTAACTTATTGTCAGGAGCTATTTCCCCCCCAAATTGGCAGAGCCTATCCCACATCCAATTATCTGTTAATAGAGAGCTATCTGTTAGCAGAACCCGCCCCACACTCCAACTATCTAGAGAACTAGGAGTGTCAACTTGCGACTTCCTGACGGAGGAATCGTGACCTGACCGATCGTAACTTCCTGGCCAAGGACCTCGCGACCGGCTGGAACCACCGCTGCAAAATTCCTTCCTGCCCATGCCCCTGCCCCCCAAATTCCTCATCCTATATAAGCTGTGTATGACTCTAATAAACGGAAGCTCTGACAAACCTAGCATGGCCTCCTTCCTCTCTCCCGCCCAGGCCTCCTTCCTCTCTCCCGCCCATGTCTTTCAGATAGCGCCTCTCCGGGACCCTGGAATTACTGACCTGCCAGGCGGGTCACAACCCTAGACTGAGTTACCCGCCAAGGCGGTTTACAACTTATGGCATGAAAGTAGCAGTCAGTGAAATCCATTAGACTGAATACAATCAAGGACTGTATAATGGGACAGAGACCTTGGGATGGTGAGGTTTGGAGCTTAGGGTCTAGCCCGGCCAGTCATGTTTATAGGAGCGTCTCTCAGCCTGGAGCTAGGAGCCAGACGATCCACACTGCAAAAGGACCAGGACCGAGTAAGCGCTCACATTCCTAGTGCAAGCATTTACGAAGAACCCGGAAGGAGAAAGCAGAGGTGATGGCTGTGTGACACACACCAGGAAACTGTGGCTGAGGGAGAGGCAAGGCAAGAACACGAAGAAGGGAGGTCTTTGATGAAGAACTCTGTCACCTCCTGCCGCTTTATTCTCCGCCGTTTTCTTTCTCATTTCTTCTGTCAGAGCAAATGAGCATGTCCCGGGAAACAGTAAACGCATCTGAACGCTAAGCATTCGGCAGGATGGTTAGTAATGAAGGACCCAAACACTGGCTACCCTGGATGTGAGGCTGTAGCTGTGAATTCCAAACTAGGTTGGTGGAGGGAACAGAACCAAGGGGATCTAGTGTATACATACATTTCTGTTAAGAAGGAAACAATATTTACATCTAAAAGAAACATTTTTAGGTAGATACAGCTGGGTATTATTAGTACACCCCGAAAAGGGGAATTTGGTGACTGTGGCCACGTTATAAGGATTTCGCTCTGAGAATGTAGTGCACTCACGCAGCGTGCATCAGGGCCTGGGTTTAAGTTTTAGTGACAGAGAGAAGGGAGAGGAGAAGCGGAGCTGAGCACACGGGGAAGCGCAGGTGTGGGGAGAGGGAAGGAGAGAGAGGGAAAGCAGTTTTGACTGAATGTTCATTTGTATTGAGGGGTTCTGTGGGAGGGAGGGCGTGTATGTAAGGTTTGTGCCTGTTTAAATCGCTGTTATGGGCTAGAGAGATGGCTCAGAGGTTAAGAGAACTGACTGCTGTTCCGGAGGTCCTGAGTTCAATTCCCAGCAACCACAT
>NC_022019.1:3620997-3621449 GCF_000317375.1 Microtus ochrogaster
GCTAAAGATCAGCCGGCCTCAGCCAGCCTCCAAACCATCAGCCTGCCCCCAGCCCTGGGGCTTCAGGACCACAGCCTTTACGTGAGTTCTGGAGAGCTTAAAGCAGGTCCTCAGGCTCTTTGAACCCGCAAGGGCTCTTGCTGCCTGAGCCATCTCCTTCACACCTACTTTTGTGGGACCCTCACCCCTATTCTCAAAGGGACAAGAAGGAATTTCCTAGCAGAATGTTTTAAAATTAGAAACACAGACTAGCTTCACGTTCCCAGAAAGATAGTGCTTTCCTTGCCCCCTTCCACCCGGGAAATTCCTGGTGATAAAGGTGGCAGAGTGACCTTGCTCTAAAAACAAAGCTAAGGCAGCAGGAAGGGAAAGAGCAGAAGACCTTGCACCCGTGCCAAAGCAGCTCTGAAGGGCTTGCTTGTAGTTTCGCCTTTAAAAACCAACACCCCCCC
>NC_022019.1:3621549-3622363 GCF_000317375.1 Microtus ochrogaster
CCACCACACTCAGCTTCTACCTGTTTGCATTTGTTGAATTATGTACCAAGTGTGTATATGACCCACTTAAAAAAATAAATAAATGGCTGAGAAGAGATTTAAGAATCTTAATCCTTTCTTCTAAGAGGCATCATTGCCAAAGAGCCTTGGTTTTGGAGGTTGGCTTTTGTGTTTTTGGTTTTGTTTTTTCCAGACCTGATTTTGAAACCCAGTCAGTTATTATTACTTTTGTGGTCTTCGCCAAGTTTCCTAATTTGGCGAGCATTAAAGTCATCGATATAACAAAGGCGACTTTGTGTGGCCCAAGCGCCGTCTAAAACTGCCCTGTGCTCACTGGATGGCAGCTGTTGGTCTACGGATCACTGCGAACTCTGCTACCCATGACTGCCAATTATCAGCTAGCTGTTGATAAAGGGAGCCTGATACAGACCAGCTAACGATAATACCTATGAGCGAAAACTAGTCACCTTTAAACATTCTCCAGGAGGTGAGTTTGGAGTGTTCAGGTACAAAAGTTCAAAGGTTCCTATTCTATCCCCACAGACCAAATAATTGCTGACATGAGCGCTATCACACCACTTCATGTGGTTCTGCCATCTTAGGTCTGACTCTCCTTTCATAGCCCTGATCCTTGCTAGAGATCCCCTGAGTAGAGGACAGGAGACTTTTACTGGCGGCTGCCTGACCTCACTGAAAACAGTCTGCAGCTGCTGCCCAGGCCCTCTGCCATGTGCTTTGGGCCTATCCCCTGTCTACACAGCATCTACCCTCTGCCCTTGTGCTTTGGGCCTATCTCCTGTCTACACAGCATCTA
>NC_022019.1:3622463-3626756 GCF_000317375.1 Microtus ochrogaster
TACCCTCTGCCATGTGCTTTGGGCCTATCCCCTGTCTACACAGCATCTACCCTCTGCCATGTGCTTTGGGCCTATCTCCTGTCTACACAGCATCTGCCCTCTGCCATGTGCTTTGGGCCTATCTCCTGTCTATCTCTGCTGGAGGGCTTTGTCACCTGTCCACATAGCATCTTCACCTCAGCCGTTATGTTCTTCTGGGCAGCTTGTTGTCTTTTCATTATCTTTCTTTCAAATTTTACACACAGGGTATAGATATTGAGACAAGATCTCAGGACTCAGCTCTAGAACTTTCTATGTAGATCAGGCTGGCCTCAAAATGGCAGCAACCTGCTTCTGGCTCTCATGGGTAGGATGAGAGATATACAGATACCACTATGCCTGGCTTCTTTGGTTTGACACGGTGTTGGTGTCAATTAGTCCTGGCTGACCTGAAACTCTCTACTGTAGTCAAGGGTAACCTTGAGCTCCTAATCCTCCCATTCCAGCCCCTAAAACAATAAGACTACAGGTATGTGCCATATAATTCAGCTTGCTTGCTTTGTTTTTGTGTGTTTATTGTCTAGTTAGTTAAATGTTTATTGAGATGGTGTTTTACAAGGTACCTCTGGCTTGTGTCAAACCTGCAATCTTCTGCCTCTGTGCTCAGCATGATGGAATCACAAGTGAAGTCCTCCCCCTCCAAGAGTTTTCTCATTTTCTTGATGAATGCTGATGTCTTCCTGAGGTTTCTGCTATTTCTGGTTAGTCATGGTCAAAAAATATTAAATAGAAAATTCTAAACATGCCGGGTGGTGGTGGCGCACGACAGGCTCCAAAACCACAGAGAAACCCTGTCTCGAAAAACCAAAAAAAAAAAAAAGAAAGAAAGAAAATTCTAAACATAAACAAACACTCTATAACTTTTAAATTGTACCCTGATTGATACTACAATATACTATCAGTATATTACGTGCGTGATAGTCTCCGAAACCAATGCCATCCAAGTCTGCCCTGGAAGTGAATCAGCGAGACCCTTCTTCCTGGTCAGCCCAACAGCCATGGAGTCACGGTGGTTGTGTTCAAGTAGATTTTATTTTATGTAACAACGACACCAGCGGTTGTCATGCTGGCAATTTGGTTTTCTTTATTTTTTTTTAAGATTTATTTATTTATTTATTTATTATGTATGCAGGGTTCTGCCTGCATGTATGGCTGCACACCAGAAGAGGGCACCAGGTCTCATTACAGATGGTTGTGAACCACCATGTGGTTGCTGGGAATTGAACTCAGGACCTCTGGAAGAACAGCCAGTGCTCTTAACCGCTGAGCCATCTCTCCAGCCCCTATGCCGGCAATTTGGATGCCAAAGAGAAGCGGTAAAGTGCTTCCCTGAACCCTTAGCAAAGACACTGCCAAGCCTGAGAATGCAATAGCAGCAGGAGTGTGTGTTAGGGCTGCTCCCCCATCCCGGCAGACAAGAAGCACAGAGAAATAGCCATGGATAAGCCTCAGCCTTCAAACCATGTCCCGAGTCTTTTCAGACACATTCAGATGGGCCTGCCCCTGCAGTTCACACCCAGGCTGTGGAGGCCGGCTTATAGTCGAGCAGTGACATGGAACAATGTGTGGAAGCTTTCTGAGCAGTCCGACTCTTGTCCTGCTGGACTTGGGCTGCATAGCCCTCCAAGCCCGGAAGCTCAGCCATCTCCTATCTAAAAGGTGCAACAGAGCATGAGGTCCAGGTCCTACCCCCACTTCCTGTGGTTGAATGAGCTGAAACCTCCAAACCCGTCATCCTGCAAGTCCTGGGGCATCTAGGAAACCTGCTCCATGCTGAACTATTAGACCAGTCTCACATCTAGGAAACCTGCTCCATGCTGAACTATTAGACCAGTCTCACATCTAGGAAACCTGCTCCATGCTGAACTATTAGACCAGTCATCTCATCTAGGAAACCTGCTCCATGCTGAACTATTCGACCAGTCATCTCATCTAGGAAACCTGCTCCATGCTGAACTATTAGACCAGTCATCTCATCTAGGAAACCTGCTCCATGCTGAACTATTCGACCAGTCTCACATCATGTCGTTTGTCACTAGAATGTGAGCTCAAGGTGTGAGCTCAAGGGAGCTGGTAGATGACATCCCCCTGAAGGGTCAAGATTTTAGAAACTTTGTACAAGAACCAAATTGCAACAAAGTGTGCTCCTATTGTCTGTCTCTCAGAAAATTAGGAGGCGGGTAGGAGTTTCCGCGCCATGGGTTGAGGACAAAGACTAAATAATATACACAACAGTTTTCAGCAACACAGTTTGCAGAGCCTTGGATTGATTGATTGATTGATTGATTGATTGATTGATTGATTGATTGATTGATTGATTTTGGTTTTTTGTGACAGGGTTTCTCTGTAGCTTTGGAGCCTGTCCTGGAACTAGCTCTTGTAGACCAGGCTGGCCCTTGAACTCACAGAGATCTTCCTCCCTCTCCCTCCTGGGTGCTGGGATTAAAGGTGTGTGCCACCACCGCTTGACCCTTTGTCTTTATTTCTCCTTTTGCTTGTGTTTCCCTTTAGAAAGACGAGGCTTGTGTTCTTGTTGTGAATCTGGCAGTAAAATAGAAGGAAGAAAGACTGTGTGATGGCTACTCTCAGTCGTCAACTTGACTATATCTGGAATGAGCTACATCCAGCAATGGAGGGCACACCTGTGGGAAATTTTCTGCTTGATTTGGAGTGGATGAATCCACTTCTAGCTCAGACCTTTGAGTAAGGAAGACACTCAACCTTTGATCCATATGTTGGGGCAAGAAGGCATATGCCTTTGATCCGGATCTTAAGGCTGGAAGACACAAGCCTTTAATTCAAATCTTGAGGTGGGAAGACATACCCTCAATCTGGACCAAACCTTATTCCGGAAGTGGAAGTCTGTATAAGGGCATAGAAGAAGGAAGCTTTTGCTCTTTCCCTGCTTGCCCTCACCTTACAGTACCTCCATTCCTTCACTGGAATTAGAACCTACTTCTTTGGGATTCCAGCACATACTGAAGACCAGCTGAGACATCCAACCTGGGGGACTGAGCAAATACTAGACTCTTTCTTTCACAGCAAGCCATTGTTGGATTAGCTGGAAAAGTTTGTAAGCCATTACAAAAAACATATATATATATGTATATATGTGTGTGTGTTAATAAATATAATATATAAAATACAGATAATTTATAATATTAGTAATATATTACTAATAAAGATAATATAAATATAAATCATATATATACTCATGCCATAAATTCTGTGAGTCTAGAGAACCTGAATATTGAAGACTATCGCTCTCTCTTTTTTCAAATGGGAAAATAGTATTAAGGTTCAGAGACTAAGACTACTGCTTCTCTTCTCAAGGGAGTTTGAATGACTTTGAGTCACCATGAAGCCATGTGATGTGTTTTCTCTGTTTGACATCAAAGTCTGTCCTGCCAATGAAAACCATTCATCCTAAACCCTAAAACTGCCCACAACCAGATGGCAGCTTACTGTAATAACTGTTCCTTCTGAAGGTGACAACATCCTCCAAATAGAAATTTTGCCTCATACAAGACGGATTCTAATTAGGGTAAACTGCATAATGCAAACCAAATGGATTTTAGTGTTGCTGGTGTCATGAACTCACCCTGCCTGATTCTCTCCCACGTCCTCCCCTCCCTTCATACCGGGGATGGAGACCAGGCCCTCACAGCGCTAACAAACATTTTTGCACTAAGCTACATGCACCCTGTCTGCCACAGCTGTTTCAATACAATGCCTCAACAAGTGCTGTTTTCTTCAGACACCATGCCTTCCTTAGTTGTCTTACTAATGGTGAAAACATGTCTGTGACAAGAATTCTTTCTTTGTGACCATCCTGCCACCATTTCCCCTACGCACTGAGTAGTTAAGGAGTGCTCTTTCCAGGACACTCCCTGTGCATCTGGGAGTTATTCCACAGGATAGTCAGTCCAGTGAGCTGAGCCAACACTCGGGGCTCAGCCCGGGCGGAGCCCATCTTCTGCCGCAGTCATCCCCTTCTAGCTCTGAGCCTCTAAGTCGTGTTAGCCAAATACGATGGAAGTTACCAAATGTTTATGTGGTGGAGCTGATTTCTATGACAACAGAAATCAAATCATGTAAGAACATTTTAAAAGTAGAAGAGTCGCCGGGCAGTGGTGGCACATGTCTTTAATCCCAGCACTCGGGAGGCAGAGGCAGACGGATCTCTGTGAGTTCAAGACCAGCCTGGTCTACAAGAGCTAGTTCCAGGACAGGCTCCAAAGCCACAGAGAAACC
>NC_022019.1:3633709-3634308 GCF_000317375.1 Microtus ochrogaster
CCTGCTAATACAGATCTTAACGGGACCACCTCTGTGCTTCTCCGGCTTCTGCCGCCTGCCTACACCTGGAATTTTAGGTTGGTCAGCTGACACAGGTTCCTAAAAGAGTTTTATGTGTCTGTCTGTTAAAATAATGTGCCCACAGTGTGCTTGTTTTATGTCTGCGTGAGTATGGGGGTGTGTTTCCGCAGTATGCTTGCTTTACGTCTCTGTGAGTGTGTGTGTTTGATTTCACAGTATGCTCGTCTCATTTCTCTATGTGTATGTGTGCATGTTTTAAGATCTGTAAGGCTTAATCTGTAACTCCTGATTACAACAGCTCTGGAAAAATACAAACACGTGGGTAACCTCTATTTTAACTGTACCACCATCTTGGGTAAGAGTACCCACATGTGCTAGTATTCTTTGACTTATTGAAATATTCCTTTTAATCTTCTTACATTTACTAGCATTGGTAAGCTGTAACTAATTGGGTAAAATAGATGTCTAAATTTAACTTCTATGTCTAGTTTAAATATAACAGGTACCCAATTCTCAAGTGCCTTTACGTATCGGAGAGCATGGCATTTATCTATCTATCTATCTATCTATCTATCTAT
>NC_022019.1:3634523-3637253 GCF_000317375.1 Microtus ochrogaster
TCTGTAGACCAGGCTGGTCTCGAACTCACAGAGATCCGCCTGCCTCTGCCTCCCGAGTGTTGGGATTAAAGGCGTGTGCCACCATCGCCCGGCTGAGTATGGCATTTAACAAAAGAGCTTCTAACATAGAGACATGCCAGCTCCTGCAGCAACCTGTAGCTCCTCTGAGAAGATATATGGTTGCAAAAGATCTTCTGCCTGGAAGCTTGTCTTTGGCTTTGGCAAAGCCACCTACACAACAAAAAGCGGCCTTCTACCTCTTCAGCTTCCTGGATACTACACCTGGGGAATCAATCTTCTCATCATACCAAAGACAGACTAAGTCTTCCCCTCACAGGAAAATCTTTGGGCCCCTTGGACTCAGCAGCTAACAGCAAGCACTGCTTCTAAGGCTGGTGTTCTTCAAAGACTATGGAGAGACTTGGGATTGCCTGCGGTACTAAAAAAAGCTGTCTCATTTCTGCTCATTTATCTCCCTTAGCTCTATCTAATGGCATTTGATGACTTAAGGTACTGGTAGTTCATTACTTCATTTGTTAAGTTTTTTCTAAAATACAGACAGGTGTGCCTCTTTAACAGGCTTCATAGTCCAGGACTAACAGGTTTTAGGTGTATTTTCAGAGGTTTAGAGTTTCCAATTCCCTTTAACTGTCTTCTAAAATGTTCCTGTTCCAGTTCTTTTACAGATACCTGAAGTTCCCAAAAACGTTCTGCTGATTTATCAAAAAAAATCAGGCCTGGTAAAAATTAACAGCCTCCAGAGCCTGTTTTAATCCCACCCATTTTAAGCATATTTTACAAGTCATTCCTGCTGTCTGGGCCAAGACCAATTTACAAAGTACTCTCCCAACAATGCCAACACCTGCACCAGCTGCAGGGACTTCACCATTGCCACCTGCCTTCTCATCTCCCTCAAGAAACAGCTGCCTGAGGTCTCCAGGATGACAATAAACTGAGCATGAGCCCACCAACTCCCAGCTCTCCCCACTCCCATGTCACCTCATGTCAGGAAGTAGCCTGACATGTTTGGTTGAGGGGCTTCACCTCAGCTTTTTTATCCAAAAAGTCTGGAATGTTTGGTTGGAAGCATCACCTTAGCTCCCTGGTATCCCTTTATATAAAAAGTCTGGAGTATTTGGTTGGGGGTTTCACCCCAACTCCTGACATAAGCTCCCTCCCCTGGGAGTTGCCTCAGTCCAAACTCCACCTCTGAGAAAGCTGGCCACATGTTGTCCCCTCCCCAGGGAAGGTCAAGAGCACTCCTACAGACTATTTAAACTGCCCCCAGAGAATGAACACATGGTCTCTGGGTTACCTGTGGTGTCCCGGTTTCACATGGTCTCCCTTTCTCTCTCTTCCCCTCTCCATGTTTTCTCGGATCCCCGCGGGGAGAATTCTCTTCTATTAAACCTGGGCACCTTTTAATTTGGTCTGATTGGGATTATTTGTGTCAGTGGAGAGGTTTGGTATTTAAGAAAAAACATTCTTCCTGCCGGGCTGTGGTGGCGCACGCCTTTAATCCAAGCACTCGGGAGGCAGCGGCAGGCGGATCTCTGTGAGTTCGAGGCCAGCCTGGTCTACAAAGGGAGTTCCAGGACAGGCTCCAAAGCTACAGAGAAACCCTGCCTCGAAAAACCAAAAAAAAAAAAAAAAAAAAAAAAAAAAAAAAAAGCCAAAACATTCTTCCTCTCTCCCCATTTTACCTTACCATCTTGATTTTTCTGTATTTCTGACTGAAAGTCTTGTCCTTATGTTGTGCCTGAGTCCAAGGACCCCCAAGAAGACCACCACAGAGCCACACTTCTGAATGCAAAAGCAAGGTTTCGTTTATTAAGTACGGGCTAGCAAGGGTCCTCTGCCTCAGTCTGACACAGCGGTGGGAGGGAGAAGGAACTGGTCCACGCAAAGCAGTCACAGTCACAAAATTACTTACCCTGTACCACAATTGGCTAAAGGCAAGGTCACAGCTGAAGGCTGTTAGCTTCGGTTAGGCTATTGGTATCTAGGGGATGGCAACAGCCTCCCTGGTTACACCCTCCAGAGGTCGGCTGACCCTGTGCTAAATAAGCACAGGGGCAAAACAATGGTTAATCAGGTGCCTACAAGGACGTTTGAAACAAGCAGCTGTAAACAGAAGTTGTTTGGGTACCCTGTGGTGGTCACTTTGACCAGGACACCACAGTTTCTTGGGAATGTTTATGACTTTGCTGGACTGCATTCACACACACACACACACACACACACACACACACACACACACACCCTTAGGTCCTGTCTAAACCGGGTTCTTTTTCAAAATGGCATTTGTTTTGCTCCTTCACTTAATGGCCTCAGGCTCTGAACTGTGGGCATTTCATCCAATAGGCGTGCCTGATAAATCTCCAACTTTCCTGCTCTTGGTGTAATTAGGAGGACACCATCGTATTTCTGGATTTTTTCCCAAAGAATTATTTTGTTTAGGAGAGGCTACCATTTTACACATTTTCATCCTTTATTAAAGTCCCCACAACATTTTTCAAAGGGAAAGGCATTAATAGTTAGAACCATTAAAAGTGAAAGTTAAAATGTGTTGGAGAAGTGTGGCCTGCAATGTCAAAACACAATGGTTACTATGCTGTCCACTCATTGTGTGTAGACCAGGTTAGCCTCGAACTCACAGAAATCTGTCTGCCTCTGCTTCTCTAGTGCTGGAATTAAAAGTCTGTGGCACACGCCTTTAATCCCAGCACT
>NC_022019.1:3637510-3639824 GCF_000317375.1 Microtus ochrogaster
GGATTAAAGGCGTGCGCCACCACCGCCCGGCAAAATGCAGGTTCTTATAACTGGAAAATATAAAAGGGAGTGGGACTATAAAGACAAAATAGACAGGGTTTCTCCTTAGCTTTTTTGGTTCCTGTCCTGGAACTAGCTCTTGTAGACCTTGAACTCACAGAGATCCGCCTGCCTCTGCCCCCAGTGCTGGGATTAAAGGCGTGCACCACCACCGCCCGGCAAAATGCAACTCTTGTTGATAATCCGTTGTGCCTTTTGAACCTATGCCTTGAGAATAAATACCTTCTAATTTTAACAAGAGCTATCACTTGTGTGAGTTTCTAAAAAAGCAGGGGCTCCAGATCTCTGCTTCCTCGCCGTCAAATGGTACTTAGGAAAAACACTTCAGAGGTGGGAGCCCACAGAAGGGTTGTCTTTCTTCTCATAAGCCGTATTTCTCAGTTTCCCCACTACTGACATTACAGGCCAAGCGCTCTGGGTACGGCGCACTGTAAAGTGATTTCTTCAGAGGCCTGGCCTCCGCATCTGCCCATTACTGTCTGGAGAACCCAGCACCACTTCTTCCCCAGAGCGAGCTGAAATGCTCCTGAGATCATGAAGTGCCGCATTAGCGGGGCCCACCATGCTCACCAGGCATGATGGCACACACGTTTAATCCCAGCACTTGGGAGGCAGAGGAGACCCAGCCCAGCCTCCTCTGGACAGTCATCGAAATGTGGAGGGACTGGATAAAAATAAATAAATAAAGATATTTTTATATAAAATAATATAAATAAAATATAAATAAAGAAATAAAATAACAGTCCAGACGGGGGAGGATGAGTGGCCCCAACTCAAGGTTCTAGAAGAGCCCTGTGTCAGACATTTGGGAATCAGAGGCCGCGATCCCCAGTAAGCAACCGAAGTCCTGATTAACGGACTGCACGTGAAGGGAGAGGACGGAGGACAGAGGGGACCAATGAGGCAGGAGCCTTAGGGCTCTGAGAATCAAAGGAACCCACAGGGGGCACCGCGAGACTCTGCTTAAACTCCTTTGAATTCATTCCAGGTAAGGCGTGAGCGGCACAAGCTTGCACCTAGCCAGGGGCGCGCCTGGAAGGTAAACTGATGACGCGCCTCAGAGTCGCCAAGGAGCCCCGTAGCCCCGCCCCCGTAGCCCCGCCTCTCCCGCAGTCCCGCCTCTCCCCGCGCCCCCGGAGCCAGGGAATGGTGTGCGTGGCTCGGCCTCCGCGCGCGCAGCTCGAGCGTGAGGGCGGGGCGGGGCAGGGCGGAGGCGCCGGTCCTGCCACGTTTGGCCCGGCCGTTACGGCTGCGGCGCGGGAGGGCACGGGAGGGGGTGGGGCTGGCCCTGCAGCCGGATCCGGATGCGGCGCTGTGACCGGCCGGGAGACTGACGCGCCTGGAGGGGAGCGTGGATCGTTTCGGTGTGGTGAGGCGACCCGGGGCTCAGATGGGAGGAAGGGAGGGCTGGGGACCGCTTTGAGGCTGCGACCGCGGAGGCCGGGACGCCCCTGCCCAGGAGCCCGGCGCCTAAGCGTGGTGGCCGCGCTCCGGCCGGGCAGGGTCCTGGATGGCCTAGGAAGCGGACTGTTCGTGGCATGGGACTTGGGGCCAGTCCTCGCCCTGTCTGCCGCCTTTGCTCTGAAAGGGCGCTTAACACTGGGGTCCGTTTTACTGGTCCAGCGGTCAGAGCTGCTGAAGACACTCTCCGGCTCGGAAGAACCCCACCTGTTCAGACTGTCTGAAGCCTGGGGTGGGGGATCTGGGGTTTGTACCCCTACAAACGCCGTGTAATTTCTGTTATGTGTAGTAACTAATGTTTGTGAAAGGCAAACACAAAATTTGTTAATGTAAAAATAAATGGGGATTCGTTCTGTTGGGATAATCACCCCTTAATTAATCCAAGAATGGGTCTCAGGAAATTGAGGTATTTTAAGGCAGAATTCGTAGATAAGGTCAACCACGTAGAAGCAGATACCGTGATGCAAAGATTGTCGTCCGTTTTCTCTTGTAGAACTCAAAGGGACAACGGGAAGACCCTCGTCACAGGCACCTTTAGGCTAGTCTTGGGAAAGCCATGCTCCAACTATCCAATTGGATTGAAGAGCTCTGCCTGCCTGTCACCTATCACAGGAAATTTTTTTTTTGTTTTTTTTTCGAGACAGGGTTTCTCTGTGGCTTTGGAATTTTGATATGGCTGTAGATCATATTTAGAAATCTGTAGATCTCGGTCTTCAGTGTTCACTACTTGTTGCTCCTTTTTGTTTTCCTAGGAGCAACTGTTCCCCATTTGTATCCAATCTCATTCAGAGGC
>NC_022019.1:3641232-3643316 GCF_000317375.1 Microtus ochrogaster
CTCTGTAGCTTTTGGTTCCTGTCCTGGAACTAGCTCTCGTAGACCAGGCTGGCCTTGAACTCACAGAGATCCGCCTGCCTCTGCCTCCCGAGCGCTGGGACCACCGCCCGGCGGTGTATGGCTTTTTAAAAACCAAGTTTAAAAATAATTTTTCATGTTTACTCCAATCCTTATTAGTTTTTATATGTGTGTGTGGTTTTTTTTTTTTTTTTTTTTGAGACAGGTGTCACTGTGATAGCCCTGCTGGCCTTGAATTCCATTGTTCATGACCCAGCCTTCCTAAAACCGGATCATAGGTGTTTGCCACCTCATCTGAATTTTTATTAGCTTTTAATGAGGCATGAATCATATATTTATGACTAGGAAGATAGGCTTTTTCCTGTTTGAGGTTTTTTAAATTCTCTTTTAAAAGTTTGACTATTACTTAGATCTTTTGTGTTTAGTTGGACCAATGACTGTCCTCCTCTGTTTAGTAATGGGTGCTAGAAATGGATTTAAAGTTGGTAAGGAGTCCGGCATGGTGGGACACTGCTGTGATCTCAGCATGGGGATCGTGGAAGCAGAATCAAGAGTGGGAGGTCTGGCTGGGGAGGTGGCTGGGAGCGCAAATCGTTTGCAATGCAAGATTGAGGACCAGAGTTCTGACTGATTGCTAGAACCCATGTAAGGAAGTAGGGAGGGCTTGTGCTTGCAGCATAGGAGACAGATCCTGTGAGTAAACTGGCTGTTCACACCAACCTAAAAAGTGGGTTCAGGGTTTGGGAGAGAACTGGTTTCAGTATATACAGTGGAAGTGATTGAGGACACCTGATGTCAACATGGGGCCTCCTTGCTCAAAGGCATACGTGTGCACATGTACCCCACACATACAACACATACAACAAAGAGTGGGAGGGCAACCTAAGCGACACCGTGAATCCCTCTTCCTAGAAAGTGGTGATGGTGTTGTGCTTCCATGTAGATAATGTGCCTTTGGACACGGGTGGCTGATCAGCAGAATGTGGCTAGAAATTACAGTGCCAATCACAAGTTACCTTGCGCTCTGACCTTTGGCTTTTTCAGCATGCGTGACGAACCAGTTTAGCAAGGAATAAGGGAGGAAGGAGCAGAACTACAGAGTGAGGCCACCCCCCCCACAGGGGTGAGGGGGTACAGCTTGCACGTCTTCCCCGTGCAGGCCTAAGAGTCGCCATGTGTTCAGGTACCTGGGAGCTGCAGGTTTTACTTTGTGATGAGACTGAACTTCAGCTGTGCAGTTCAGTGCACATATAGGTTTTATCTGGGAGCCTTTAAGGCATTTCTTTTGGAAATCAATCATTTATTTATTTATTTTTGATTTTTCAAGTCAGGGTTTCTCTGTGTATCTCCAGCTGTCCTGGAACTCACTCTGTAGATCAGGCTGACCTTGTCCCTAAGTACTGGGATTAAAAGTGTGCTCCACCACTGCCCGTCTGGAAGTCAATTATTAATAACCCACTTAGTTCTTTAAAATTCTTCAGGGAATCTGGTGTCAATCACATCTTGCTTTCCCTTTCCCAACATCTTCCCCTTCTCTGGCTACCACAGGATTTTACTAGTTGAAGAGAGTTCAAGTGAACCCAAATGTCGCTGCTTGTTTTGTAAACAACATATTGAAAGAACACGATAGTCATTTCTTGGTGCCTGGACAATGGGTTATTTCTATCAAGAATGCTTTTATGCATTTGATTAGTCTGAAATTCTCATTTCCAAACTAGAGATTGTAAGTGATGTTCTGACTCTGGTACAACGGAGTACAGGGATTGAGCTCTGCTGGTCTAGCAGTTGACAACAGTGCGGGGATTCAGCTCTGCTGGTCTAGTAGTTGACAAGGTGACAGACGTCCTACTGTGGAACAGAATTAGTGGTGTAGATGCTGCAGGGCTCACTGGTGGCCTGTGCCACCGTCTCTGCCTTATTATTTCTGTTCGCCCAGTAGTCTACTTCCTGGTTTGTTTATTTATCCTGGGGATAAATAAGGATACATCTTTTAAGCCGGGCGGTGGTGGCGCACGCCTTTAATCCCAGCACTTGGGAGGCAGAGGCAGGCAGATCTCTGTGAGTTC
>NC_022019.1:3643416-3648729 GCF_000317375.1 Microtus ochrogaster
AAAAAAAAAAAAAAAAGGGATACATCTTTTATTGCTTATTTAAGAATTATAAAGTACTTCCAAATTAATATTACATATCTGTGATTATTCACAGATTAGGACCATCTAGTTAAATGTACAGGAAACTGAAACTAGTAACTGGTTAAATTTATTATGACTTCATTTTTTCCTGAGACAGTTTCAATATCACATTGGTCATGTGTGTTTTGAGGCAGTACCCACAGTGTACCCAGACTAGTCTAAAACCCTTCTTTCAGTGCCTGAAGTTCTGGTATTACAAGCATACACCACTATGTCTGTTGCAAAGCATGAAAAAAACAAACAAAAACCCACTGGTTAGTCTTAAACTGTTTAGAAGCAGCTAACACAGGCTTTTCAAAAGAAAGCAGTCATAGGCCGTCATGAAAATAAAATGCAGACACTCAGTGTCTGTCATGGCTAAGAATGCAGAGAATAATAAAGTAATTTGAATAATTCCCCAGTTACAGTTTTCGTGGTTCATATAAAACAAACAGGTCACATGCTCAAGTGAGTCTTTATTGATGAGGATGCCGAATATGGGCAGCCTAGCACTAAGATGCAAGATTGCAGTTGTACAAACACAAAGGTCCACAAGACATCGGTGTTCTACTAGAGAGCAGTGGTTCTCACACTCCCTGATGCCGGGATATTTAATTCAGTTCCTTGTATTGTGGGGACACCCACCTATAGAATTATCTTTGTTGCTACTTCATAGCTGTAATTTCGCTGTTAGCATAATGGAAATCTCTGGTATGCAGGATATCTGGTATGTGGTCCCAATAATCAGTCATTTGACAGCCCCCACACCTACCCCACAGGTTGAGAACCACTACACTAGAAGCACCAGCCCACAAGGATAAAAATGTCTTCAGGGACCTTCTGGAAAATGGAGTTTTAAAGTTTTGTTTTTGATTTCATCCATTATTTTTACCCCTAATGGCAATCCATTTTCCATCTGATAGTAAAATTGTTGTAGATTCTAGGTAGCTAAAGTAAAATAGCTCATATAGTGTTATAAAATTCATTTAATGTGATGAAATTAACTTTCTTATCAAGCACACTTTTTTTAAACTAATAAAGCCTCTTTATTGAAATTTTATTTTAGATTTTACTGGAAAGATGAAACCCGATGAAACTCCTATGTTTGACCCAAGTCTGCTTGAAGAAGTGGACTGGAGTCAGAATACAGCCACATTTTCTCCAGCCATCTCTCCAAAGAATTCTGGAGAAGGCTTGGTTTTGAGGCCTCTTTGTACTGCAGACTTGAATAAAGGTATCGCTCCAACTTTAGTTTGCAAAACCTGACCAGAAACTGTTGCATTTTTCATAAGCATGATGCTAACTTAGTACAGTACTTGAGGGGCTGGAGAGATGGCTCGGAGGTTAAGAGCACTTCCAGAGGTTCGGAGATCAATTCTCGGCATCCACTTGGTGGATCTCAACCATCTATAATGGGATCTGGTGCACTCTTCTGGCCAGCAGGCATACATGCAGGCAGAACACTGTATACTTAATAAATAAAATCTTAAAAAAAAAATAAATAAAAGAACAGTACTTGATTTTGTACTTAAAATGACTGGAGCACTCACTTGTAATAGGTATGTATCATGGAGGCCAGATATTATTATAATGTATTTAAAATAACTAAATGTGGGGCGGTGGTGGTGCACGCCTTTAATCCCAGCACTTGGGAGACAGAGGCAGGCTGATCTCTGTGAGTTCGAGACCAGCCTGGTCTACAAGAGCTAGTTCCAGGACAGGCTCCAAAGCTATAGAGAAACCCTGTCTCGGAAAACCAAAAAAAATAAAATAACTAAATACAAAAAGATGTCTCAAAAACAAAAATGAAGTTATAATGTATAAACACATGTAAGAATTTTTCTTCAAGAAGCTAGACAGGCCGAGCGGTGGTGGCGCACGCCTTTAATCCCAGCACTCGGGAGACAGAGGCAGGCGGATCTCTGTGAGTTCGAGACCAGCCTGATCTACAAGAGCTAGTTCCAGGACAGGCTCCAAAGCCACAGAGAAACCTTGTCTCGAAAAACCAAAAAAAAAAAAAAAAAAAAAAAAAAAAAAAAAAAAAGAAGCTAGACAGTCAGAAATAACATTCCTTGGACAAATTGAAGGACAATATAATTTTTTAAAGATTTATTTATTTATATGTGCATTAGTATTTTGCCTGCATTTATGTCTGTGAGAATGTCAAGGTCCCCTGGGACTGGAGTTACAGTTTTGAGCTGCTACGTAGGCACTGGGAATTGAACATAGGTCCTTTGGAAGAACAGCCAGTGCTCTCAACTCCTGAGCTATCTCTCTAGTCCCTAATTCTTTAATATCTAAATTAACCAAAATAATTTTCTGGAACTTTGGTAATAAAAAAATAATCAACATTTTACCTCATTATTTTCTTCTTCATGGGTATTTGAAGAAAGTAACTTCGGTCAGAATTACTGCATGTAGAAAAATCAAAGTTTTAAATGTACTTTTAGCATTATCATTAGTGTTTCTGTTTTGTTTTGTTAGTCCTGGCTGTTCTAGAACTCACTTTGTAGACCAGGCCGATCTTGAACTCACAGAGATCCGCCTCCCTCTTCCTCCTGAGTGCTGGGATTAAAGGCGTGCGCCACCACGCCCCAGCTACATTAGCATTAGTACAAGTAGAAATTTATAAAGTTGTCGCAACAGTGTTCTGTGAGTTGCACATTATCTTACAAATGATATGTGGTGGAGGTGAGAATCTTGCACTTTAAGTATTTAGGAAAATGCAATATCCCTTTTTAAAAAAAACTTAAATAGCAATGAATAAATGTATATGCAGGTTCTGTAATTACTGATATTAAGGTCTGCACAATTCTAGTTTATGCGGGCAGATATTGTTGAAAGCTGTTATTTGCTATTCTGATTGTAAAAAAATAGGTGCTAGTATGAAAATGTCTTACAGTGCTATGTACGTGACACAACAGGATCTGTGGGAAATTTGCAGGTTTATTTCTGTTTCTGTTTTTGGTTTTTTGAGACAGGGTTTCTCTGTGGTTTTGGAGCCTGTTCTGGAACTAGTTCTTGTAGACCAGGCTGGTCTCAAACTCACAGAGACACCACAAATTTGCAGGTTTAATCAACAAAATTTGATTAAGATTATAATGGAAGCCGGGTGGTGGTGGCACACGCCTTTAATCCCAGCACTTGGGAGGCAGAGGCAGGCAGATCTCTGTGAGTTCTAGACCAGCCTGGTCTACAAGAGCTAGTTCAAGGACAGGCTCCAAAGCTACAGAGAAACCCTGTCTCAAAAAACAAAAACAAAAACAAAACAAAAGATTATAATGGAAACATGATTATGGCATTTTGAAAAAGTAATTTCCTTTAACCCAGCGAACATTTTGCTTCTTTTCATATTTTAATCTTTCTTTTACTTTTCTCTTGACTTGAAATGTTTTAAAACTAGGTTTTTTTAAGGTACTGGGTCAGTTGACAGAGACTGGCGTCGTCAGCCCCGAGCAGTTCATGAGTAAGTACCACAGCGTACCTTGTCTGAATGGTTAGCATGCTGTCCCAGTCATTCAAAGAGCTGAAGGTTATGAACTAGCCATCCACATTATAGAATGCAAATGTTTGCAATGACTTGGTGATTACTAGGGGACCACTTCATTTTCCTTTTTCTGTAGTTATCTCCTTCCATGTGATTATGTCAAGCACAGAAATTTCATTATCAAACTTCTGGGTTAGCTGGGCAGTGGTGGCACACGCATTTAATCTCAGCACTCAAGAAGCAGAGGCAGGTGGATCTCTGAGTTCGAGGCCAGCCTGGTCTATAAGAGCTAGTTCCAGGACAGGTTCCAAAGCTACAGAGAAACCCTGTCTTGAAAAACGTAACCAAAACCAAAAAATAAACAAACTTTGGGTTTGCATACATATCAGATTAGATGAGAACTGTCATTTTCCAGCAGTTTAAAGTGTTAAACATTATTTGGGAATGTAGCTTTGCTTCTACTTGTTGTACAACTTGGGAAAAACTGCTTAAGTGGGGACATATCTGTGTCATCTTTGTAAGATGCTTTCAAAGCAAACAAAGATCCTGTTTCTAAAAGAACAAATATGTAATCATGAAACACTGGAAAAACAAATGGAAAACTGTTTAGTCAAAAAATATTTTGAAGCCAAGCCAAGACTATGTATGGATCGTGGATATAAAAGGCTCTTGTAAAGCCCTGCAGTTTTGTTCCTTGAATATTTTTGAGTGTTAGTTTTAAATAAATATAAATTGGCAGATATTGACATTTTAATTAGTCACAGAGACGGCAACATGTACAATTTATCTGTCATACAGTGTTGTTCATCTAAAATATCCCCGAGTCTTAACTTTGCTAGCAGATTATATGTGTTTCCGGCACAGAGGGCAAGCTCTCTCTCTATGCTCTAACAACAGCTGACTTTAAATGTATGGACCACTCAGTGCTGATTGCTGATATTTCTGCTCCTTGGCATTTTAAATAAATAAAGTACTTTTATAAGTTTAAACTAGCCAGGTGTAGTGGTGTTCACTTTTAATCCCAGAGCTTGGAGGCAGAAGCAGGCAGATGGGTCTCTTCTTTGAAACCAGTCTGGTCTACACAGTGAGTTTTAGAATTGCCAGAGCAACATGGTGACACCCTGTCTCCATAAACATACAAACAAATAAATAAATATCTCATGTTCAGTCTACTTCACTTGCTTTGTCTTAAAAAAAAAAAGTGGAAACTAAAGCCCTGTGGGAAAACAGCTTTAATTTAAAGATAAAGTCAGGCAAGCTTGGTATTTTTCTTGAATTTAATAATAATAGAATGTCCACTATCTAACACATTTTTTTTTTTGACATTTCCACAGAATCTTTTGAGCATATGAAGAAGTCTGGGGATTACTATGTTACAGTTGTGGAAGATGTGACCCTAGGACAAATTGTTGCCCCAGCAACTCTGATAATAGAACATAAATTTATCCATTCGTGTGCTAAGGTATGTGATCACATTAATGTCTATGAGCAAAATGCACAGATGATTTCTAATGAAACCAACTTGGAAGCTTCATTAGCAAAATCAGTTTCTCCATAATTTTTCATTGCTGGAATTCTTGAGTAGAAGACACTCTTCTGATGTTTCTGTGAGTTATAATGCAATCAGATGAGCCAGTGAGATGGCTCAAGGGGTGAAGGTACTTGCCACTGATCCTAACCACCCAAGGTTCCATCCCTGAGACCCACACAGTGGAAGGAGGCAACAGTTCTAAGTTGTAGTCTGACCTACACACACACACACACAC
>NC_022019.1:3648829-3666774 GCF_000317375.1 Microtus ochrogaster
TCTCTCTCTCTCTCTCTCTCTCTCTCTCTCTCTCTCTCTCTCTCTCTCTGACTCATACAGAAATGTGAGGGTGCTCACCTGTAGTCCCAGCACTATGAGACAAGGGCAGGCCAGTCTGGTGAGTTCCAGGACAGCCAGAGCTGCAGAGAAACCCTGTCCCCCAAAACAAAAACTAAATAAAGCACTCTGTAGGTTATTGGTTTTGGTTTCTGCACTTGAAATTGGTAAATTGTTATTAAGCAACAAGCTGGATATACCATCTTTATGACAAGATTACATTATGGTGATTGGGATTGGAGCTATAATAAAGACTGGAATTGTAACTCTTACTTGCTAGCTTAGTGGAAAACAGGCTGAAGGCTCATCTTGTCCAACTGTGCTTGTTTGCAGAGAGGGAGAGTAGAAGACGTCGTTGTTAGTGATGCATGCAGAGGGAAGCAGCTCGGCAAACTGTAAGTACACATAACCCCGGCAGACTGGATGGCCTGTCCCAGTTTGGTCTCTTGCCAAGAAACTTATTTCATAAGATTTTCCTGATTATTTCTGATATTCATTTATTCTGAACTCATTCTCACTATCTTAGACTGAGTTTAATGAAAAATTAAAAAGTGTTATTAGTTTCACCCCAGAGTTTGAGAACTGAAAACATTCTGTTTACCAAGAGTAACAAGTAACTGAATTGCATTGTCGCTAGTAGCACCCCCTCTACACTGTTTTGTTTTTTCAAGATAGGGTTTCTCTGTATAGCCTTTGTTGTCCTGGAATTCGCTCTGTATACCAGGTTAGTCTAACTCAGAGATTGGCCTGCCTCTGCCTCCTTAGTGCTGATATTAAAGGTGTGCCAGGATTAAAGGTGTGTACCTTGCCTAGCTTTTTCTTTTTGAGACAAGTGTCTCATTAAGTTGACGCTATGAACTTGTGACCCTCCTGTCTCAGCCTCTGGAGTAGTGGAAAACAGTGCTTATAAAATAACCTCTTTAACTTTTAATACTAGCATTTTCAGACTTGAGCAGTTACAAGTTACAGTGAGTACCCAGTGCCTATGTCAGATTAAAATCAAAGGGAATGTTTAATATTTGTATAGGTTTATAGCCAAGTTATAAGCAAGAATCTCCCTTTAAATATAATCTGAGTCTTCTCAAGTATGTATCAGATAGTATTCTAGGTATTTGTAATACTTGACTGTATGAACTATCAGTATAGTGATATTTTGTTTGTAATCTAATAAATAAAGCTTGGCTGAAGATCGGACTGCAGAGCCAAGCGGTAGAAGCCAGGCAGTGGTGGCACACACCTTTAATCCCAGCACTTGGGAAGCAGAGGCAGAAGGATCTCTGAGTTCAAGGCCTCCCTGGGCTATAGTGACTGACCCAGTATCAAAGAGCAACAGCCAGGCAATATTGGCTCACACCTTTAATCCAAGTATATGGGAGTCACATGCCTTCAATCCCAGCACTAAGGAGGTGGAGACGGGAAAGGACTGAGAGGAATACAATGTGGAACGAGACAGGAGCTCAGATGCAATCTTGAGGATTCATAGAGACAGGATTGCCTCTTCAGTATGAGTATTGGTAGAGTGGCTGTCTACTCTGCTTTTCTGATCTCTCAGTTTTCACCCCCTAATATCTAAGTTTTACTAAGATCAACTAGAATTTGCGCTACATATCAGCATTTACTATTCCTCCAATCCATTTAACTAAAATCTTAGAAAGTTTTGTTTTTCAAAAATGATAATTGTTTATTAAAAAATAAAAGGCAGATGTGCTGGTGGTATCTAGCTATAAAATTGGCACACAGTAAACTGAGTCAGGAAGACCACATAAAGTTCAAGGCTAGCCTGGGCTGTATGACAGGATCTATCTAAATATACAGGAGAAAACCCTTTAGTTAGTACCTTTGGAGTTTTTAATCTCTTAGAGCAGCTAGATAACTTGCTTTCTTTTCAGTTTTTGGGACCAGGGTTTCTCTGTGTAGCCCTGGTTGTAGACCAGGCTGGCCTGAACTCAGTGATCCACCTGCCTCTGCCTACTGTGTGCTAAGATTAAAGGTGTGCGCCCCACAGCCCAGCTTAGATCATATATTTAATGCAGGATTTTGATTCCTTGGGCTTTGAAAGATGGTTTCTGAATAGTATGTCTACAATATTATTCAGACTAATCTTGAGTTTATCTGATTTACATTGTCATTAAAAAGCAGCTTTTAAAATGATTAAAGAAGCTTGGCATGGTGGCATGCCCATGTCCAGCCAAGGCTATATATAACTCAAGACTATAGCTATTACTCATTTTATGTGAACATAGCAAGTGTATAGTTGAAGTAGACTTAGAACAAAGGTACCTTAATGTGCAACCTCTTACAGTGTTAGATGGGAACTCAGGGCATTCTGCATCACTGAGCTACATCCCCAGCCCCTGAAACAAGGTATTTTGGGGTTTGTCTTTTGACTTATGGTCTCATGTTGCTGTAGAAAACGATGACCTTCAATCTCGCACCTTCCTGCTTTATTTCACCTTTGGGTGTGCCACCACAGCCAGCTTGAGGCCTTTCAGAAAAATAATGCAGGCCCCGGCTCTCAAACAATGAGATTACAAGTGTGTGCCACTCGCTATACCTAGGCTCATATGTAAATTCTTTTTTAAAAAATTATTTTACTTGAGTGGGTATTTGACCTGCATATATATCTCTACACCACATGTGTTCCTGGTGCCCTCAGATGCCCTGAGACAAGAGTAACAAATGATTGTGAGCTACCATGTGGGTGCTGGGAATCAAATCAGGAGTCAGGTCCAAGAGCAGCCAATGTTCTTAATTTAATGCTAAGCCAGCTATGTAGCCTTTGTGTGAATTTTTGTAAAAATTTTATGCGTATAGGTTATTTTGCCTGGATATGTCTGTGAATCACTTGCATGTCTGATGCCTGTAGAGGTCAGGAAGCCGGAAGAGGATAACAGATCACCTGCAAGTGGAGATACAGTTAGCAGCTGTATGGGTACTGGGAACTGAACACTAGTCCTCTAGAAAATCATCTCTTCAGCACCTCATAAATTGTTACAATTTATTAATAATAATAAAAAAAGGTTTAGAGGCTGGCAAGATGGGTGGGAGGGTGACTGCACTTGCAGGATAAGCCTGAGTTGGATTCCCAGAGCCCATCTACAGGAGAAAACTACACTAAATTGCCCTTTTCTGACCTCCATTCATGCTGTACTTGTACCCCTCCTCCCATAATAAAAAAGAGGTATAGGTGAGTTAGTTATTAATAGGCTGGGAACCGCTGTTTGAAACAAAATTTATCAACTTAATTTGTATATGTAAGGGAATACTCACTAATAAATGCTACTTTTATTTGTATAACACTAATCTGTGTCACCATCAAGGCCCATTTTGGTTAATACTGTCTCCCACACTTCCCTTTTCAAAATTTCAGGTTATTATCAACTCTGACTTTGCTAAGCAAGAAGCTGAACTGTTACAAGATCGCCCTTGAATGTCTACCACAAAACGTTGGCTTCTACCAAAAGTTTGGCTATACAGTGTCTGAAGAAAATTACATGTGTCGGAGGTACCTAAAGTAAAGAACACGGTCAAGATAATGCTCTGGGCTTTCCTGTTCATTTCTGTTGCTGCAGCCCAGTGAGCTCCATTCCTTCTAGACTGGAAGCAACTGTAGTAGTGACACAAGAGCATGCCTGTGGCTGCTGCGACTGCTCTGCATCACAAGAATACAGATGATCATAAAGGGGATGATTTTTAACCAAAGGAATATATTTTCAACTTGAATCTTTTCTTGCATTGTATTTTTCTAAAGTTTGTCTTCATTTCTGAAGTAGTCAAGAGTAAGGGTGGTAAAGAGTTGTATCTGCTCTGTGCTGCTCATTTTTAAATGTATGTATATATACTGAATAAGGCTTTTATCACATGAAATTATTTTTGCCTCATATACCTAAATAGACTTAAGGGTGCATCATTTCTCACATTATAGGGAGTTGGACACATCTATTGTTATAACTAGATCATCTAAACATTGCTGATCCTAATACTCCACACACTTGGACAAGGTACAACAGCTGAAATAACTATTTTACTAAGTGTTGGTACAGTTCTGTGCAGACACTGCACCACCTGTCTCATCTGTCAGGTGATGTCAGAATTACCCAAGGGCAGGTCTAGAGACCCAGAGTTCTTTCATCAGTGGGTGAGCAGCTCTCAGTGGAGGTACTTTCACCCTGGTTTCCGTATATCATGGACATGTGAAGCTTTTGAGCTGCCAAAAAAAAAAAAAAGTGTGGTATTGTCTTTGTTCCATCCTTAAAAAAAAGTAGCTTTTCTATTTATGATTATAATGGTTATTATTCTGATCATTGTCCTGTTTTATTTATTTTAATGATTTTTAAAGGTAGAATTAGACACTTTTTAACAATGGTTCTAATCTTTTTTGTATTCCATGTTATTTACATTAAACTTGTTTATATGAATAGTCTCATTAGAATCTTGTGTTTTTCTTGTTTCTTGAGACAGGGCAACTTGTAACCCAGGCTAGCAGGAACTCACTATGTAGTACAAGAACCAAGAGCTTGTATTACAGGCATGTATCACCACAATAGGCTGGAGTCTTTGAGGTTAAGAAATGGCGCATAACAGCGTAGTTTTATGTATTTTGGGGTTATTTCCATTGGATTTGGATTTCCCTCTAATCATTAGTTGACTTTCCAGAATAGAAATACTTTTACTGTAGAGGGACAGATTTTACCTCTGACAGTTGGTTCAGTGAACTATGTGACCTATTACTAGTGAAAATAGTTTTACCCATGTTAAATAAGCCTGCTCCCAAAGGAAAACTGAATACCATATTCTGTATCTTACCATTAGACTCTGAGGTAAAACCATTTATGTTAGTGTTTCAATAATACCATGGGGTTTTGAGGTCTTCTCTTAAATCCCCCTTTACAGAAACAGTTGCATTGTGTCACCAACTGAAAACAGTTTCAGTATTAAATATTCATCACACTTAATTTGTGGGAGTAAAGCTGGGCAACTTTTACCCAGAAGGCTAAGACGTTTTGAGGCCTAAAGGAGTATGAGGGAGCTTCTCAATCATTTGTTGATGTACAATAGCACAGCAGTTTTAATACAACCACCAGTCTTCACAAAATAATTTTAATACTTTGTGCCCAGGCTAGCAGCATCTTGCATCTGTGACATTCCTATACATACAGAAGCATTTTTATCTGAGTACAAACGTTAAAAGCAGAGTGACGTAAGCAATTGCCTATACAGAGGTAACTAGACACTGTATGTTATTCTTCTTGAATCATTTTTTGCTGCATAGTAAATTGCAATTACATGTCAGTATCATGTGACTGATTGAAAAAACACTTTGAACTGTGAGGTATGGCCGCTCCCTGTGAGAGAGCTTAACATGTAAACCTGAATATTTTGAGTGATTTTTTTGTTTTGTTTTAGCTGCCATGAATGGGAAAGACAAAGAATATCCAGCACTCAAGACTCTAGAAACTTATCTTCCTAATTAAAAAAAATAAATAAAATCCTTGAGTAAGTCTCAGCTATTTCCTATCATTTCCTTATTGGAGTGTTGTTGAATGGACAAAAATAACGTAAATATTGAAGTGAAGCTATGCTTTAGGATTATGGGTTAAACCAGTTATTTTTAAAAAAAAATCCGTCAGGTAACTGCTCATTTACTTTACATCAAGTTGAGATCCTAATATATACATCTCAACTTCATAATTCAAGATTGCACTTAAATACTTCTAATTAATTTGAATTATAGTAATTAAACAATTAGGAACCTTAAGTTTTCTTACAAAGGACATGCTTAGCATTTCTGACATTACTTCTAGACTGAGATTAAGCACAACCCCATACCCTTGCAAATGAATATTCTGCTCTACAAGTGATTCAAAGTTGGTAGCAAAGCTATCACACTTGAACATTCCTACTACAGAGTTGATACAATAATAGACAAGAAATTAACATGAACCAGTTAAAATAAGAGAAGATACCCCACTCCAAAAGTTCAGTATCTGTCTCAAAACTTTCAAAAAGGGAAATGAGGTTTCCCTATATTTTGATAAAAATCTTAATTCTGAACCCAGACTACATATTAATGTTGAAACTGGGTGAACATTCATGTATCATTCAGTTTGTCTAGAGAATAAGACATGATTGGTTAAGTTTATCATAGCTGACTGGTACAAAACATCACTGGAAATGGAACCTAAGACAGCTACTTAGTAAATACAGGCTTCTTATGAAAGAACAAACCTCATTTGTTCACATCAACTGTGTTCAAGGTGATGGCAGTCTCTAATATCTGAGACTGTCTCCAGTATATCGTGCTGGATAGGCACTTTATGTGAAAACATAAAAATGACTGGTTAGGAAAATGACAAATTACCAGGTATAAATGACTATCAACAACCTATTCTGTAATTCTCAAACTCTTAAAGAGATAGAATGTGTATTTTTATGAAACTTAAAAAAATAATTTCAAATGTCTCATTTTGAAAAATCATTTTTATGGAGATTAAGCACAATTTCTGTTCAATGAATCATAGGACTGTGAGAGATCTCTGTTGACCTTTCCAGTGATGATGTGTACACAGGAATTTTGAACACCCAATATAATCTTGACTCCACTAGCCTGCCATACCAGTGACACAAGAGAACAGTGATCACAATGCTGGTTTTAGGGTGGAATGCGAAATCCAAAGAGAAATTAAGTCTAGTTAATAGTACTTCTGGTTTACATTCGGCTCCCACTGTTGTAGGACGGAGCCTTCTCTGTACTGTAACACCATAAGAATGGAGAGCAAAGAAAGAAAGTAACACACTATCTCACACCGTGCCTCACAGTACCCTGGAAATGTAGACATCATTCCCAGCAGTAAAGCACCTCGAGAGAGGACAGAGCTACAAGGAGCTGTGTCTGTGCTACCCTAAAGTCACCAAACACAAAAGGCTAAAACACTTCTCTCTTCTGCACATCACATTTAAAATAGCAAAATGGTTTTTGTAGAACAACTTTTATACAAATAGATAAAATCATGGAAAACTAAAGAGCCATAAAGTGACTTTGCAAATTATGGGGTAAATTTGAACTAATTTAAGAACAAATTAAAACAGTAATTTACAAAACCCTGAAGCCACCCACAAACTGCTTTATCCAATGAATTTTCAAAGCAGTCAAGAACCTCACAGAAGCAAGACAACATGAAATGAAGTAAATGTCTCATATTCCAAATAATTTACTTTCTTCAAGCTTCACAGATTTAGTTTAATTTATGGTTTAAAAACAAAAAAATTACAAAAAAATGTTAATAGCTTTATACTGCTATCTAATTTAGAGGTCATGAGGATTTAATTGGTTAATGCAAGGCACTTTTCTTTTGGGGGTTTCATATTGAAGAAACAGTGCTACATTGGTTTGGTTTCTTAAAAGTCTACTTTGAACCATCTTGGACAAAAGTTAAAAGGGCTAGGCAACTCTGTAAAGACCAAGTCAACATTTGGCTTAAACAAACAATAAAAAGAAAAACAGCAGGTGGAAATATAACACTATCCTTATTTTTGAATAAATAAGACCTCTTTCATCATTACAACTTTTTTTTCTTGTTTACAATAAGGAAGGCAATTGGAAAGGAAGTATTAATTAAATTAGTAAAGTAGGATAGTTGGCTAAAATCATGATTTAAAAATAAGGGACAAAAAAGTTAAAGAAAATGGTAATTCAGTTGCTGAATTATATTAAAAAATGTGAAAGAGTTCTACATTTTGTTACTGTTTCTGTAAGAGGCTCCATCAAAATTTAACTGTAAAATTACTTTAAATGTAATATATATAACACAAAATGAGCTTTTAGGAAACATTAGGAAATTTGTTTGTTATAAATTATCCAAAAATTATAAACAAATCCCCCTAACTTGCATTTTGTTTAAAGTAATAACTTTATATCATACAAATAAACTTCAAGTATGAAAAGTGCATTATTGCAATAATACCTTTTTGCAAGTCCAAAATTCTTGGTTTACAATAAAACCATAAAGTGTTTTTTGTTTTGTTATTTTAAAGCAAACCCATCACCCACCAGCGCCATCTACTGTAGAAGTTCAACATCTTAAAGTGTTGCTCAACAAGTTGCAGAGAAACATGTCTGGAAGCAACATATAATTGAAAAGAAACTATTTGTGTTTTTACCACTTTACATTATCATCACTAGGATCTCCTCCTTTCTAAACAGAAATTCACACCCGCGTGACACATTCACATTTGTGTGACAGTGCTCAGAGTCAGCCGTTCTGTGCAGCTGCCACTTGCATGTTTCCAAAATCCTCCTCCTCTTCATGTGTTCTCTTCAGACTACCTGAGTGATATAAAGTGAAAACTTATATAAACTCATGTTCAGATACTATAGGGAGCCAAAATATATTCTTCCACTAAGTGATATTATACATAAGTATTACAAAAATCTCATGCTTGAATTTATAGCAAACTTTAGTAAATTCTTTTTGTTGTATCATGAAGTAAAGTTACTTTAGTAACAGTATCTTAGGTATTGCACATAATAAACATTAGTTTTAAAATAGCATGAAAAAACATTTCAAGAGTCAGTGGTACATTAAATCTGGTTACCACCAACTTTATGCTTTTTAGGCAACATTAACATGTCATAGGATACCACATCTAGTAGGTGAGTTTGTGTTTCTATGATTTTTAGATATAGTTTTTCTGTACATAGAGCTGCTGTATGAAGGAGAGCAGTTGAAAATACTTTCTATTAAAGCTGTGGCTTTTTATCATCCAGACCTATGGGTTAAGAGCAAGGACAGTATACAGCAGATTGAAAGTTCTGATTTATTCCCTACACCAGAGTCAGTTTTACAAAAACATCCCAAAAAGAATCAGAATTCTCTACATGCCTGGAGTTACATTCAGAAAAAGAGTCTTATGAAGGGGAACCTGAAGGAACAGTTAAGCCAGCAGCTAGCTGTGTTCTGTGACTAACAACAGCATGACTTTAGATTTATAATTGTGCTAAGTCATAATTTAGATTGCAAGTTCTAAACGAGTTATTCTTCTCTAGAAGATCAGTAAAGATGCAAATATAGTATCAACACAAAGTGGAAAGCAACGCCTAAGGCTAAAATAGGCAAAGTAATGCATTTCTCCAGAACTCTACGCCTGGGGGTTGGAGAAGAGTACCCTGCCTCATCTGAGGAGATAGTGTCTAAGCTATGTGTGAGACCAGGGAAGAGGAATCTTATGCATTGTAGTAAGAAAAACACCGCAGAAGACCATCCATTTAGTTTTTTGGAGTGTAGACACAAAGAGGAGCAATGAGACAAACTGAGAAGTCAGAAGGGTTTTTACTACACATTTACTACCTTGGCTGTCTGTGGCTCTGCATGAGAACCATTAGGGTTCTCTTAAACTGGCATGCTCATTTTGGATTTCCCCATCTACACTTCTATAAGAATAGTCAATGAAGTCTTTGCCAAAACAAAAACATCATTACAAATAAGAAAATAAATTTGAGCACAATGTACAGAATATACCAGGATAATCTAGCAAAAGGCTTGTGTTGCCCTAATTAGCCTTTAAAGTACTATTTAGAAGGAAGTGTGCTTTAAAGATTCTGAAAAATATTATAGTGTTTAAACAGTGATTAGAGACAGGGTCAAGATTAAAGAGTCAAGGAAGCTGAGCCCAAGAAAGAACATCTGGCCTGAAAAGTGTGTTCTGGACTTGTGCTTAAATGTCAGCTCAACAAGAACAGTTAGTTACAAATGATAGTAGCAAGAACTTGGAAAAGATTAAAATTTGAGAGTTTGCTTAGACTGTTAAGTAAGAAATAAGTGGATTTGAGTTATTCTAAAACTAGAGGAGAGATCAAAGTAGTAGTTGGGTACAGTGGCTTTCAACTTTAATTCAATCACTTGGAAGGTAAGGGCAGTTCTCACCTATAGCATATAGGTTCAGGAGACCAGACAGGTTGTCAACTTCAGTAGCAAGCTCTTTTTTTTTTATTTAAAGATTTTATTTATTTTATGTATATGAATGCTCTATCTGCACGCACACCTTGTATGCCTTTATTCCAGAAGAGGGTATTAGATTCCTCTTCTAATCACAACTATAGATGGTTGTGAGTCATCATGCAGTTGCTGGAAATCAAACTCAGGACCTCTGGAAGAGCATCCAGTGCTCTTAACCTTTGAGCCATCTCTCCTGCCCCCAGAAGCAAGCACTTTAACCCACTGGGCCATTTTACCAGCTAAGTTTCAGGTCAGCCTGTCTACATAGCCAGTTCTGGGACAGTCAGTGCTACATAGACCCAATCTCAAAACAACCATTGTGGGGAAGGGATGTGGCTCAGCAGTTAAGAACACTGGCTACTCTTGCAGACGACCTAGGTTTGGTTCCTAGTATTTACTTGGGTGGCTTAGATTCACCTATACCTCAAGTTTCAGAGATCTGCTGCCACCTTCTTATCTCTTCAGAAACCAGGCATGTACATGGTGATGTACATGCAAAACACTCATACACATAAAATAAAGCTTAAAAACAACAAAAACTCAAAATAGTAGTAGTGGGAAATTGAGGTAGCTCTCATTAGCTACACTACTGAATTTGAAATATAGTTTTATATACAACTTAACAGAAAGTTAAACCAAGTGATATTCAAATGGTTACTGTAATTGGCTATGAATTATAGTTTATGAACATCAGAGGTACACAATGTTTATTACTAGAAAGCTGATCCTTCTGAAATCTTATTGAAAGTTTCTAAACAACTTAGATTGCCCAGCAGTACTACTTCCCCCACCATTACCCTTCAATTTTCCAAAAAAGAAAACACCCTTACCTGTGGTACCAGAATGAACAGATAAGGATCTTTCTATCTGGAGTGGTGACATCATCTGTATTGTTAATTTTGCTAGGTAGATGGCTTCATACTCCTAATAAAAAGATTTTAATTAGTTCAGATATACATTTATATTCTTAAATACCCTAAACAATGATTAGGTGGATATTTGTATTCTTAGGTTACAGCCAAAAGACTGGTACCATATTCTCACAAAAGAACAAAGGTTCACAATTCCTGTCAGTTACTGGTAACTAGAAATTAAGTAGTATCAATAGCTCACTGCCAGACAGATACATCTTCTGTCACTGGAGCATTAGCTATAATGATCTAATTCTATGTTAAACTTAGTACAAATGGTAGAGGGGCCTCAAAACAACCCCCTGAACCTAGATCCATCAGGTAACAAAGATTCATCTTTATCCCCCCACCCCTCTCAGAACCTATATCCATCAGGTAACAGAGATTCATTTTTTTTTTTTTTCGAGACAGGGTTTCCCTGTGGTTTTGGAGCCTGTCCTGGAACTAGCTCTGTAGACCAGGCTGGTCTCGAACTCACAGAGATCCGCCTGCCTCTGCCTCCCGAGTGCTGGGATTAAAGGCGTGCGCCACTACTGCCCGGCCAGAGATTCATCTTTATCTCCACACCGTCAGAACCTATATCCATCAGGTAACAAAGACTCATCTTTATCCCCACCCCTCTCAGAACCTATATCTGTCAAGTAACACGTCCTACCAAGCTATCAACACTTTCAAATAAACCTTGATTTATTTTCCTCCACTATCACTTTTGTTTAAGCCAATCTTGGTGTGGGAGAATTGTCTGTATTCTGTTAATCATGTTTCCTGATTGGCAGAAAGTATAGGCAGGGAAAACCAGAAAGGAAGTAGAAATGATGCAATGAGAACAGGAGAATTCTGGGAAGGAGGAAGTTGATTCCTCCCAGTTCTGCGCAGACCACCGAGGAAGCAGGATGTGACCTGCTGGCTGAAAAAGGTACCAAGCCATATGGCAAAAATAGATCAGAATAATGGGTTACTATAAGCTACAAGAACTAATAAGTAGCCTGAGCTAATGGGCCAATCAGCTTTATAACTTATAGAGATCTCTGTGTGATTTTCTTTGGGGCTTGCCGGCTGTGGGGTACTGGGCGGGACAGAAACCCCAACAAGCAGGCCCCGTTCATGTTACACAATCTTTATTATTATTCTTGTTTGTATGTATGTGCATGTGAGGACATGCTTGCTACAGTACACACGTGGATGATAGAGTACAAATGTGTGGAGCTGGTTCTCTTTACAGGAATTCCCGGGATCAGAATTAGGTCTTTGGCTTTACTGTCAGGTGGCAAGTGCCTTTACTCACTAAACCATCTTACTAGCTCCCAGTATTATTCTCTCCTGACTTCCTTTAAACTGGTCTACTTCCTTCCGGCAGTTGCTTTCAATTTTCTCCAGAGTCTTCACTGAGGATATTAGCCAGAATGACCTTCTCATAAGAGAGCATTCCTCCACTAGAGTGTCAACTATGGCAGGAAGGTTTCTACCAGCATCACAACAAACCCAAGAACAGCAAGCTGTGAGGGTTGGAGAGATGCTTAGTAATTAGGAGTTCTGCCTGTTCCTTCTGAGGACTGGGGGTTCAGTTCTTAACACCAATATGGTGGCTCACAACCATTTCTAACTCAGTCCCAAGGCATCCAAGGACAACAGGCACATACCTGCTACAAAGACACCCATGCAGACAAAATGTCCATACACACACACAAAAAAAAGTAACACACTGCACTGAAATGGTATCATGACTCCAAGGCCATTATGTAATAAGATACCTTCAGCTCTACTGTAGTCGTATGAGACCACCATTGTATATGTGGCCCATTATGTATGGAAACATTCTGTGACCAATGACTGCATTACAGAAATATGCTCGATGTTATTATTTTAAACATATTTATTCAAATATATTTAATTTCTATATACCTGTCTCTACTTCCTAAATGAGATTATAGCATATGATACTACACTTGGTTTCTTCGAGATATATTTCTTAAAATATTTATTTATTATGTACAATATTCTGTCTGTGTGTATGCCTGCAGGCCAGAAGAGGGCACCAGACCCCATTACAGATGGTTGTGAGCCACCATGTGGTTGCAGGGAATTGAACTCAGGACCTTTGGAAGAGCAGACAATGCTCTTAACCTCTGAGCCATCTCTCCAGCCCCCCTCAAGAAATATTATAAAAAGGACTTAACTTTACATCTGATTTTTACACAATGCTAAATTTTCATTTTATTTATCATATTATACCCTACTTTTTCAAGTACAAAAGTATACTGTAAAATGAATGTTTTTGTACAAGGCGCCAAAAAAAAAAAAAACCAACAGAAAAATGAGCTCATATACTTAGTATGTGGTGACTTCCTTTAATTTTGAAGCTTTCAGGGCTGTAAAACTGGGGGGGAGGGGAAATCACCACATTTTCTACCTTGTATATATTTTTTATTTGCATTCAGTCATTCATTTAAATTGACTGACTGGGGAAAGAAACATTTGATGTGTGTGAACGTCAGGACAATTTGGTTCTTTGCTATAAAGTACCTCAACCTAGTAAGTCATCTTCCCAGTCCTTCTCTGTGTAGTCCTGGCTATTCTGGAATTTGCCCTGTAGACCAGGCTGGCCTCGAACTCACAGAGATCTGCCTGCCTCTGCCTCCCGAGTGCTGGGACTAAAGGTGTGGGCCACCACCGCCTGGCTCTACCTTGTATTTAACCATGTACTTCTAACCCATTTCCTTGTATTTAACCATGTACTTCTAACCCATTTCCTTGGTGACTACAACTGCAGTCCAAGTCTGCCTGAATTCATGACAGTCTTCCTGCGTCAAGTGTCTTGATTACAGATACGAGTCACCAAGACCAGTTTAAGAAAAAAAGGGCTGGTTGAAGAGGTATATGTTTTTAATCCTAATACTCAGAAGGCAGAGGCAAGCAGATCTCTGTAAGTTTGAGGCCAGTCTACTTTACATAGTGGGTTCCAGGTCAGCCAAGGCTGCGTAATAGAAACTATTTCAGAAAACCCAAACCAAAAGAATATTTCAATAAAGATGCAAACTGGAATCATCAATTTAGTCAAATTATAGTAATATCAAGTATTTACAAAATAAATTCTATACCTAAGATGCACAGACAGGTCATTTTAATCCTTAAAGAGAGTTATTACCTGGAGTTGGTGGACAAATCCAGCATTAGGATTAATACAAAATCTCCTTTCTTGGACATAAGCAAATGCATCTCTGAAAACAAGAAATAAAGTTAATATAAGGGAAGTATTTCATGAAAGAAAAATTTTAATCATTAAGAATTTATTTGAAATTTCTCCTAAGGCTGAGGATAGAGCCCTGTAGGATCTTAGCTATGCAAGGCCCTGGGATTCAGTCCCCAGTACAGCAGAAAAAAACTACAACATTAAAAACCACCTAAAATTTTTGCCAAAGTAGGAAATTATATTCATACAGTTTAATAATATAGAGAAATAGTAAGTTGTAGTGGATAGAAGCTGGGTCAACTGAATTCACAGTTCCCAGGCTTACCACCTATCACAGGGAACTTGCACCACTTTTTCTCGCTGGTAAAACAGATAATATAATGCTAATTTTGGGGGACTACAATGAAGGTGAGAGAAGTGTAGAGCACTTTGTGCATGTAGCATACCTGTCACATGTTCAAATATTAAATGAGTAATTAACTGTCTTGTAATAAAACTTCATGTGACATCTAGTAGTAACACAATGGAATCAAGAGATGATGAATATTACTGACAAGATTCCAAATAAAAAGAATATCAAATGTAGTCTATTGATGTATGTTAAATATTTTTTCAAGTACTTGTATGATGTGGGAAGTCCTATATGTGTTGCTTTTATTGGTTAATGAATAAAGAAGCAGCTTTAACCTGTGATAGGGCAGAATAGACGTAGGCGGGAAAACTAAACTGAATGCTGGGAGAAAGAAGACAGAGTCAGGGAGAAGCTTCCCTGGAGCCCGCTGAAACTTTGCCAGTAGGCCACCGCCTCGTGGTGATGCACAGATTAATGGAGATAGGTTAGTTTAGGATATAAGAGCTAGCTAGAAATACGCTTAAGCTATTGGTCAAACAGAATTGCAAATAATACAGTTTCTGTGTGATTATTTTGGGTCTGAGCAATCAAGAACAAACGAACAGCCTCCTATCTACACTTGTATTCAAATATTTAAAAACTGTATCAATCAATTACTTTTGATAATTTCACACATGTATACAAGCCCCCCAACCCTCTTATCACCTGCCCATCCCTATCAACCCACTCCCATTCCCCTCTGGGGCTTTGGACCCTGCCTCTTCAGTCCCTAATCCTTTCAGGGATTAATCACTTTTGGTGTTGTGACCCTGTTGTGTAACAGTTTCCTCCAAGGAAACTGCTAAAGCAAACAATTCAATAGCTTCAGGAAGTCCCTGAAACTGACCAGATTGACAAGCCCCTAGCTCCAAAGAGTAAAGAACACTCAGAGATACTCTCAGACAAGCTAAGCTGCCTTGAAGAAGCTCAAAACCACTAAATTGCCTGAAAGGTTTACACACAAGAACTAAGTCACATGTAAAGTATATTCTCCAACCTGTACAGTGTGCTCCAGGTTTCCAGCTTTTGTGAGCTGTCACCCAGGCTGGGGTATATTGTCATGTGTAAGCAAGTCCACAAAAGGCCGCAAGCTAAAAGAGTGAGTAACACTAACAACAAGGTAGAGAGCCATTGCAGTCCTCTGCTGTGTTTGTGCTAGGAGCTGCAATCAGATCTCCAACCACCACCCAAGAGAGCAATATTGCTTCCTGTCTGTGCTTATAGTACCTCAGATCATGCCCTAATGGGTTAGTATTCAAAAGGCTATTGGCTGAAATGAATTCCCACACCTCCCCCTTAATCTCTGAACACTCTAATTTTTTCAAGGCAAACACTTTGGGCGCCAAGGGACACTCGGCTAAGATCTAAGAGCATCAAAGGGATGCCACGGACTGCCACCAGCTCCCAAGATCCAAGTATGAGCTTTTTAACTGCAGCAACTTTTAATATACGCTACTGGTGCTGGAATTACTGCGGTTGCTGGCAGCAGATTTGCCTTCCAATGAATCCTTGTTAAAGGACTTAACGTGAACTCATTCTAATTACAGGGCCTCAAAAGAGTCCTGTGTAGAACCACGGTCCTATTCCATTATTCCTAGTTGCCATATCCATACCAAGCCACATGGCTTGGTACCTTTTCTCAGTAAGGCATTCTCATCTTGTTTCCTCTGTCTTTGGCTGACAACTGCATCTCTGCCTTTCCTCTTCCTAGAATTCTCCTAGTCTGTAAGTCTCACCTATACTTCTACCTGTCTACTGGACAATCAGTGTTTTATTAAATCAATATGAGTGACAAATCTTTACAGTGTTCAAGAGCATTAGTTCACAGAAGGGTAGGCCTGGTGATGCAGCTGTCTGATTTATTTTTCTTCTTTAAATATCTCCTCACCCATTTTTCTGTAAGTAACCCCAATAAAATTCAGTGGTTCACCAAGCTGGGTTGTGGTAATATCCATACTTTGACTTGTCATGGGCTCCATACCTGACCTGAGGTAAGTAGATGTGTATATTGCATCTGCACAGGAAAAGTCTTGTCATACAACAGACCAATTTAGTGTGTGATTCTGAGTTGGAACTATATATCAGAGCCTGGTAGGGTCATCAATGAGTATATAACTAAAAGCAACATTTTCCATGCTCCTTAAATCTATCAGAGGCAACTACTTAAAAAAAAATGTGTATGAGAGCTTTGTTTGCATCATCTATGTGTGTGTAGAGCCTGCAGGAAGCAGAAAAAAAGTGTTCAATCCCCTGAAATTGTTAACTGACAGCTAGATGCCACCTGGGTACTGAACAGGTCTTTAGCCATTTCTCTGGTCTAAATAAGGAAATACTTTTCAGTTTGGAAGTGATATAGACTTATTAACAAGGACAGGACAAGATTTCCAGCTTTCTTTCATAAGAAAGGTAATACTCCATACCAGCTTGGTTTATAAACGGGTGGTACAGACAATTTCTAATTAATTTTTTATTCATTGATTAATAAAAGAGTGTGACTTAAGTTTCTTTTCTTAGACACAGTCTTGATCTGTAGCCTTGGTTGTGCAGTTCAGGCTTTGGCTTGAATCTGCAGTAATCCTTTTACTTTAGTCTGCTGAGTATTTTGATTACTGGCATATTCTATCACACCTAGTGTTACATCAATTGAAATAAACACCAAAATTTGTACCAAGAGTTTTTAAACTGAGACAAACCAATTCTCAACAAGTTTTCCAGTTTTGTCTAATCAATTATGACTGTATATTTTTTCAAAAAGGAATATTTAGCTGTACATTCCCAACTATTTCTAGTAAGTCCATTTAGGTGAGGTGAAGTACTACTAGGTTTGAGTATGCTCACTTACCTGTACTTCATCCCGAATGTCTCCATGATGTATGCAATAACGAAGGCAGCACTGAAGACAGAGAAACAATTAGAAAACAACTCATAACTAAACACAAGAGACCCAAGATTGTCTACCTTCATACCTTCTGGAGATTCCTGCATTCCCATGGACAAGAACTTTTCCTGAAAAAGTTAAAAAGCAGAGTTCAGACATATACCAAAGCTACATCAGGCTGCAGTAAGTCTTCCTTAAATATTTTATATCTTGTACATGCCACCTAACTATTAGTTTTCAAGTCTTTATTTTAATTGTGCACAGAACACAACAGATTGAGAGAAACTGAAAGTACTTGGGTGGAAAATTTTTAAAAGGTTTAACAAGATGAAGTAGCGGGAAAATATAGAATTCCCCTATTCTACATTTCAAAAAATTATCAACCAAAAGATAACTGCAACAAAATAATCTCCTAAAAATAAAACAAACAGCCGGGTGGTGGTGGCGCACGCCTTTAATCCCAGCACTCGGGAGGCAGAGGCAGGCGGATCTCTGTGAGTTCGAGACCAGCCTGGTCTACAAG
>NC_022019.1:3666874-3668947 GCF_000317375.1 Microtus ochrogaster
AAAAATAAAACAAACACTATAGTCTAGAGAGATGGCTCTGTAGTTAGGAGCATTGTGGCTCTTGTAGAAGACCACGTTCGATTCTTAGCACCCACATGGCAGCTTCCAACTGCCTGTACTCCAGTTCCTGGCCTCTGCAGGCACCAGGCATGCATGTAGTGCAAATACATACATGCAGACAATACTCCTAACCTAAATAAATCTTTTAATAACAGAAAGTATATTTACCTCCATTTTGTAAGCTTCCGTCAATAAATTCTTTAGTCTGTGGGCAAGAGACAACAGGTTACAGTAAAACATATAGAATAAGATAAACATATAATGGGGCAGTGGTGGCGTACACCTTAAATCCCAGCACTCGGTAGGCCAGTAAGATGACTCAGCAGATAAAGCCACCTACCACCAAGCCTGACCAGAGTTCCATCTTAGGAAACATGGCGGGGAAAACAAACTTCCAAAGCTGTCCTATGATCTTCATACGCACACATGACATACACAATTGTGTTCATGCATAAGCATACATACATAAAATGTAATACAATTAAAATAACAACAACAAAACACTTCAGTGAGGGGGGCTGGGAAATAGTTAAGCAGTTAAGAACACTTGCCAATCACTGCCCATGCAGAAGACCAGGGGCTGATTCCCAGCACCCAAACTGGCTCATAGCCATCCATAACTCCAGTTCTATGAGATTCAATACTTCTGAGGGTTTTTGCATGCATGTGGTACACACACATATATTCAGGCAACACACAATAATAAATATAAAAATAAAAGATCCTCAGTGATACTTTTAAGATTTAAGTAATTCACTTTCTTTTTAAAAGAAACCTATATTTTTTTCAGCAATAATGAAGTAAAAGTAGTTTCAGAATCTAAATTAGTAGGTCTAAATAATAAATCTTAAGTGATATTAAAATACTTATACCTACCATAGGGAAAAAACGTATTATGTTTTCAACTGGATTATCTGCAATATCCAAAACTAAATATCTGGAAAAAAAATATTTATGATAAGTATACTCTCAGATAAATCTCCATACAAAAACTTGATGCTTTAAATCCCAAATAAATAACATCCTATCTCTTTATTAAAAAATATAAATTATAATCCTCAATAACATTTCTATTAATCTTCAATGCAAGCAACTCATGTATGTGATGTCTGTGTATTAAGTGTTTGACTTTAAAAACAAAGTTTTTTATGTGAATTGGTGTTTTGCCATAGACGTTAGGTCCCTGGAACTAGAGTTACAGACAGTTGTGAGCTGCCATGTGGATGCTAGGAATTGAACCTGGGTCCTCTGGAAGAGCAGTCAATGCTCTTAACTGCTGAGTCATCTCTCCAGCCCCCAATATGACTTTTAAAGCTATACTTAATTCTGTGAGCTCCACATCTATATATGGTTTTGTTTGTTTGTTTTTTGTTTGTTTGTTTGTTGAGACAGGGTTTCTCTGTAGCTTTGGAGCCTGTCCTGGAACTAGCTTTTGTAGACTAGGCTGGCCTCAAACTCACAGAGATCTGCTTGCCTCTGCCTCCCGAGTGCTGGGATTAAAGGTGTGCACCATCACTGTCTAATATTTTTAATGTGTGAAGATTTATAATTATTTTTCATATTCTTATTAGTTCTTTGAGAATTTCATACATGCATACAGTGTATTTAGAGCATATTCATCCCCACATTCCTCCCAAATAGAGACTCCACATCTTCCTCCTAAACTTTATGCCTTTTGCCTGGTTTGATAATTACTTTTTAAAAAGACTTTATTATGTGTATGAGTGTTTTGCCTGTATGTGTATGTATGTTCGCACATGTATCCCTGGTACTCAAGAAAGCCTATTCCCTTTGAATTCAAGTTACTATGGTTGTAAGCCACCATGTAGGTTCTGGGAACCAAACCCAGGTCCTCTGCAAGCAGTCAGTGGTCTTGACCACTGAGCCTCTCTCCAGCTCCTGATAAAAAAGTGTAAAATAATTTTCAAAGTATGATATATCAAAGGACTGTGCCATAGATTTATGTTGTCCGAGGATACAACACAACATCTAAGATTTCAGTATAAAATGTTT
>NC_022019.1:3669347-3675144 GCF_000317375.1 Microtus ochrogaster
GCAAGGCAGCGAGACTGTCGAGATCCAGGCCAGCCTGAGTTACTAGTTTCAAAAAACAAAACAAGGGGATGGAGAGATGACTTAGCAGTGAAGAACATGTGCTGCTCTTTTAGAGAAGCTGAATTCAATTCCCAGCACTTACATCAGGTAGCTGCACAGACATTTGAGTGCCCTATGTATATAAGTTATACTCATATTTACAACCAGTAAAACAAGCATTAAGATATTTTTAACAGTTGGCTTACATATCCCAAGTTAAAGACGATATTTTTAACAAATACTTTTATATAGACATAGGGTATTTCTATAAAAAATATTAAAGAAAACATTCGTCACTTATCTCCCAATTATCAGGGGCCTCATTTTATCTTTAGCTTTTATCTTTAGCATGTGTAATATAGTCTTTATTACTGTTATAGTATTTGTCTTATAAATCAGTTTCAGTATGTAGTCCAGGCTGGCACTGAATTATAATCCTTCTGCCTAAGTCTCCTGGTGGTAGGATTATAGGCATGAATCACTAAGCCCAACTTTATTTTTAAAATGAATCTAAAATAACAAATATTAAGACCATTAGTTATTCTGCACTTATCAGTAAGATAGACGAGAGAAGCTGGGTGGTGGTAGCACACACCTTTAATCACAATACTCAGGAAGCTGAGAAAGGTGGATCTCTGTTCAAGGTTAGCCTAGTCTACAGCAAAAATTCAAGGACAGCAGGGCTGTTATATAGAGAAACACTGTCCCGAAAAATTAAAATAAATAAATAAAAATGAGAAAGCTAAAATTGTATGAAAAAGTATTTAACTCTAGCAGACTGGAAACAAATTTTCCTATTTTATAACTGTCTCGGAGAAGTATTAAGAGAGCAGTCACTCATTCTTGATAGTGAAATATTAACTGATACATTACACTGGAGGGTAATCTGCAACCTATTAAAATGTAATGTGCTCATATTCTTAGATACAATTCTACAAATTTACCCTATCAGTATATTTACATTTAAATTAAATGAAAATTATTACATGTCATATAGACATATGAATATACAAAAAATCTGCAAACACAGAAATGCACAACAAGACATTGATTAAAGCTAGGCATAGTGTTCATAAAATCCCAGGCCTTAGGAAGCTGAGGCAAGAGGATCATTCATTTAAGATCAGCCTTGGCTACATAAGACCCTGTTCTCAAAAAAATTTAAAAGGATAAATAAAGAGTGGGTTTGGGGGAGACTGGAGAGATAGCTTTGTGGGTAGTGCATTAGCCATGCAACTGTGAGGGCTTGAGTTAAAATTCCAAGACCCACCACCATATAAAAATCTGGATGTGGGGGCTAGAGAAACAGTTTACTTAATTACTATTAAGTGTTAATAATTAAGTATTAATTGCTATTAATTATTATTAAGTGAAATGGTTTCTCTTTCAGGACTGAGGTTTGATTCCCAGCATCTATATAGCAGCTTACAACTGTAATTTCAGTTCCAGGGGATCTGATGTCCTCGTCAAACCTCCATGGGCACCAAGCACACAACTGATAAACAGACATACACGTAGTCAAAACACCATACACATAAAAGGTTTTTCTTTAAAAACAGACACTTGCACGCACACATGCGTACACACATATGCGAAAAATGAGAATCAAAACAAATAAACAAAACCCAACAAGACAAAACATGGTAAAGCAAAGTAAAACAAAAAGCACACCTAAAACATGGTGTTTATTTTGTGCTGGCCAACTAGCTATTCCTGGGCATGGGGCCTGCCCTGAAGTGCAAATAAGAAATTTTTTTTAAAAAGCTAGGAATGAGAGCTAGAGTGATGGTTCAGGGTTAAGAGAATAGACTGCTCTCAAAGATTACTTCAATTTGCTTCCAACATCCAAATCTGGCAGGTGACCATCACCTGTACGTCCAGTTCCAGGGATATCTGCACTCAGTGTACATATCCACAGAAAAACACACACATAATTAAAAACAGTGTCTTGAGCCAGATCATTGGTGGCACACACCTTTAATCCCATCACTTGGGAAGAAGATGCAGATGTATCCCCTCTGAGTTCAAGACCAGCCTGGTCTAGTAAGTGAGTTCAGGACAGCTAAGGCTGTTACAAAGAGAAACCCTGTCTCGAAAAATCAAAAACCAAACCAAAAATATCCAGTATCTTGAAAAGTAAAGCTAGGCTTGGACGCTCACATCTGTAAGCCCAGTTCTCCTATGACAGAGAATGCCCCAAAGCCTGAGGGCCAACTAACCTGGCACACACTTCTGTGAACAAAAGACCACTTCTCAACTTGGTTGTTCTTTGACTGCTGCCATGTGTAAATAGGAGTGGGAAGTGGGGTGAGGAGCAGACTCAAAAAACTAGTAAAACGACCTTATCTATAGGAATTAGCTTGTATGCTTCTGAATGGACACACAATGAAGAAATAACAGTAGATGCCTTTGGGGAAGGGGACAAACTATCAAGGAGATAAGAGTACAGAAACATACGTTTTATTATACATCCTTTTAAACCTCTAGAATTAGAAACATGATTTAAATATTTTAAATTCTATTAAAATATATTCCATATAGCTGATATTTACAAAATAGGTGGGTACAAAGGAAAGTTACATTATGTAACAAACTTGAAACAAGGTCATTACAGAATACTTGCCTAGCATGCTTGAAGCTCTGCGTTCAATCCTTAACACTTCAAACATCAGTAACAATAATAAAATAGTACGTGTTTTGACCTTAACATTTTTCTATAAATCACAGCAATAATTCTTACCTAAATAATTGTTGAAAGTTTGGTTTAATAAAGTTTGCTTCAATATTTTGCCGTATGCAAATTATATGAGTTATCCCATGTCTCTGTAATATAGGAAGCTATGAAAAAGGGAAGAAATAATAGTTTAAAACACAAAGCATCACCTCATCCTAACACAGAAGTTTGACAACAGACAAGACTCATATCTACTCCTTAACTACAGAAGATGAAAACTAATTTTATGGTAATTGACCTGACAAGATCCATAAGCAATTCAATGATTTAAGATAACACATTAAACTGTTCTCTAGAATTTAACATGGGCATTATTTATGTTAAACTCTAGAGCTTGAGGAGAACTTAAAGATAACTTGTCAAGAAGCCAGTACTATTAACAATCATGGCTAAAACCATTGAGTTTAGAATCGTGAGAACCTGGGCTGGAGAGATGGCTCAGTGGTTAAGAGCATTGCCTGCTCTTCCAAAGGTCCTGAGTTCAATTCCCACCAACCACATGGTGGCTCACAACCATCTGTAAAGAGGTCTGGCCCCCTCTTCTGGCCTTCAGGCATACAGACAGAATATTGTATACATAATAAATAAATATTAAAAAAAAAAGAATCATGAGAACCTAAGCTAGAAATCCCAGCTCTGCCCATGACCTGTGGCTCAGCTCTGTTATGTGAGAATGGGGAAAAACACTACCTTTACCTGAGTAGCTACAGCTATACACAGAAAGACTTAGTTTAAACAGGACTATGAGATGCAAATCCCATGTCAGAATATGGCCTTTATATGACAAAGAAAAGAACCTGCTCACTCTGTGCTACAAAGCAAGGAGATACTGTTCAAAGGCCCGAAACAGGCTCCCAGGAGCATTTTTTTTTTTTTTGGAGCCTGTCCTGGAACTAGCTCTGTAGACCAGGCTGGCCTCGAACTCACAAAGATCCGCCTGCCTCTGCCTCCTGAGTGCTGGGATTAAAGGCGTGCGCCACCATTGCCCGGCTGACAATAGGGTTTTTAAAGTCTTTTTTTTTTTTGAGACAGGGTTTCTTTGTGTAACAGTCCTGGCTGTCCTGGAACTTGTTTTGCAGATCAGGATGGCCTCAAACTCAGAGATCTGCTTGCCTCTGCCTCCCGAGAACTGGGATTAAAGGCGTGCACCACCACTGCCTGGCAGTTTTCAAAGTCTTAAATGTTAATTTTGACAGCAAACTTTATCAGTATAGATCAGAGTTCAGTTATCTTTGTATTTTCTAAGTATATATAAGCAGGAGTGTTTAATGGATTACTTAGAAGTGTTTGATAGGATTAATAATAATCCAACCTTCTATATTCACATGTATGCAACCTCCAAATTTAACTCAACATTAACATTCATTTCTTAATTTATACTTAATGATCAAGATGGGGTTTCTGTATCTATTTAATTTTACCAATATGAAAAACTGCAAGAGGACATAAAGAAATCTGCTGTAACTGGACATGGGGGCAGAAGCCTTTAATCTCAGCACCTAGGAGGCAAAAGCAGGCTGTACTGGGAGGTTGTGTATGTCAATTTGACACAAGGAAGGAGCCCCAGCTAAGGAAATACCTCCTTGAGATCCAGCTGTAAGGCATTTTCTCATTTAGTGATCAATGGGGGAGGGCCCAGCTCACACTGCAGGTGATGCCATCCCTGGGTTGCTGCTCCTGGATTCTATAAGGTGGGCTGAGCAAGCCATGGGAAGCAAGTCAGTAAGCAGCACCCTCCATGGCCTCTGCATCAGCTCCTGCCTCTGGGATCCTGCCCTGTTTGAGTTCATGTTCTGACTTCCTTCAGTGATGAACGCCAATGATGATGTGTAAACCCTTTCCTCTCCAACTTGCCTTTTGGTTTTGGTATTTTGTCTCAGCAAAAGAAACCCTAACTATGACACAGCAGTGGAGCTGAGCGAGGTCAGCCTGATGTACATGGCAAGTTCCAGGTCAGCTAGAGTTACATAATGAGACATTGTCTCAAACAACAAACGAAAAGCAAAGCAAAGCAAGAAATCTCCTTTAAAAACTTTGAAGGCACATTAGAGAAAATAAAGCAAATCTTATCAGAATGAAATTCTAATGTAAGAGCAAAAAGAATATTTATACCTTTTAACAGATGCATTAATATTACAAAAATTATAACCTTATCTTTTATATACAAATAGACAAAAATCATAAAAAGAAATAGATCACTGGTTACCAAGCACTTGAATTTATCTCTTTTATTTAAATGATGTTTGAATGTAGTAAGAGAAATGCCTTCTTGAAAAAGAAATTCATCCCTCTAGGTTTCTTTATCCTTGCTGTTACTTTTCATTGTTAAAAGGTACTTATTTGGAGGTGGTATGAGAAGAAATCTGAGCTATATTAAGGTAACTCTGAGATATATAAACATACACAAAAGTCTGTGGGGGAAAGGAGAGGATAACAGATAGGTGTTTGAATATGATCAAAATAGTTTATATACATGTAACACAAATGTCAGTGAAACCGATTATTAGGCATAATTATACATTTTAATAAGGGTACAACCAGCACTTGATCAACATTGTATTACTGGGGCAACAGCTTTGCTGACACTGTCTTCTAGAAAGTCAAATTTCTATTGCTGACTCATTTTTATACAACCTACCCTTGCCAAGCTTCCTTGTTAGCCACCTCAATTGTCAAGAATCTCCCCATTTCAAGATGACTCTGGAAACTATTTCATGGAAGTATCAGACTGAACTATACTGACTTTGGAATCAACAAATCCTTGGGAAAATATTTGCTACACAATGTTCCACACTGTGCAACACTCAAAAAGAATTACTATCATCCCCATAATCCATATAATGAATCCCTTAGGGAGTGGCAGGAACAACATTATATACTAAAATAAAGACACCTTTCTTGATTTTAACTGAGCAACTGAAAAAGTCAATTTCTAATCTATAGGGTCTACAGGACAATGTTTTCCTAACTAAATGATCCTTAGACTCCAGTCTTCTGAAAGAAGACTAACTTATTGATCGGGGG
>NC_022019.1:3676039-3682295 GCF_000317375.1 Microtus ochrogaster
CCTCCCAAGTGCTGGAATGAAAAGTATGTGCCACTACCATCTGGCTCACTTCAAAACTATTAATGGTCCAGTAAATTTGGAAGTAGGTACAAGTAGTATGAACACAGTTGTATATAAATGTTCCCTAGACTAAAACTCTTACTGTTAAAAACTTACCTGATAAAAAGTTGGTTTACTAAAGCCTCTTGGAGAACCTAAGCTAAAGTTCATACCTTGCTTTTCATAGCAGAAGAGTATGGGCCTAAGAACAATCCAGGCAAAACTTCCTAGAAGAAAAAATACTTATGTCAAACTTAAACCTATAGTAAATGCATAACATATATCTGGATTTGTCTGTGTATGCAGGGGCTTTGCAATATTCTGGTTAAAACTTTATTCAGGGAGCATTTCCCAGGAACATTTAGCAAACTGGTATGAGAAAAACAGGTGTGCCTTTATAAATCCAAGTGAGATGCTCCAAATTTAAATTTCATTCTAAAAAGCCAGAGATTTGAGATCCTATAGTACTTTTTATAAGAAGGTTGAATAGAATCAGCACATTTTATTGTTGATGTTCGCATTAATAAGACCTCTCTAGCTTTACCCTCTGCTATAGTCTAAAAAAAAAAGACAAAGAAAATCCTCCCTTTAGAATTACACGTACACTAACTTTTATTTGGTCAAAACAAAAGCAATACAAGAGCCAAGTACAGTGGAACATACCTATAATCCCAGCACAAAGGAGGCTGAGACAGAAGGATCTTGAGTTTGAGCAGGGAGGGTTACAGATTAAGTTCCAGGCCAGCAGAACTCACACTCAGACCCAGTCCTCCCCTCAAAAACAAGTAGCACAAGATGAAACAGGACCCAAATGTCATCCCAGTAAACAAAAGTAAAACCAACCATAATTAATCACCGTGGACAGCACTGAGCCCACTGACTTCTAAGGCTCACCCTGCAATCTAGGCAATCCTCCTGCTCAGCATCTTGAGTGCAGAGATTATAAGAATGGCCCCAACAGCATTTTACAAGTATAAATCACATTTTACTTATGTTACCATTCCTCATAACATCAAGTTATCTCTTAGCCGGGCGTTGGTGGCGCACGCCTTTAATCTGAGCACTTGGGAGGCAGAGGCAGGCGGATCTCTGTGAGTTCGAGACCAGCCTGGTCTACAGAGCTAGTTCCAGGACAGGCTCCAAAGCCACAGAGAAACCCTGTCTCGAAAAACCAAAAAAAAAAAGTTATCTCTTATATATACTCACATATGGCTAAAAGTTTAAAAGGGTGCTTTTTTCTCTCTCCATGTATAAGGGTTGTGAGAGGGAGATTCAGTAGGAAAGCTGACACTTGAGCAGCAAGTGCTCTTAAGCACACAAAGCCATCTCTCCAGCCCTAAACATTTCATTTTTAAAATGAGAGAAGCAGTGGCTCCTTAGGCACATCCATATATTGTTCTGACCCTGAATCTAATCCAAGAGAGATAAGGAATTCATTTCACATATTAAAATTGTATTGACACAAACGGCACGTAATGCATATATACATTATATAATATTCATAACTAGGTAAATATGACAAACCTACAGATTATAAGGCAGCAGGTCTCCTTTGTAAAGTAAGAGTTATTTAATAGTGGGGGGCTGTCTTGAATAAAGTAAAAGGTGTCATACCTGCATCTCTCGTCTCATAGGATAAGTCCACTCCTTGAAAAGGCAAACAAAAAAATAAAAATAAATAGCATGAAAAATATCACAGGCTAATAAATAAGATAACTCAAGTCTGATAATCTAAGTTTGATCCTTGGAACCCAGGTGATAAAAAACCGGAATCCTGAAAATTATCCTCTGACCTCCAAATGTTCTCTGAGCATGCGAGAACACAACTCAAGCACATTCATGTGTACACACACACACACACACACACGCACAATATAAACAATAACAAAACATTATTATTTTTTAAGTGCCACATAGATGTGACCAAAAAATTAAGATTCATGAAGAGCAAGATGGCTAGCCTGTAAAGGATGCTTGCCACACTCAAGTCTGACTGGTTTGGGACAATGGTCTATATTCTGTCAATTATATTTTAAATAAATGCTGATTGGTCAGTAGCCAGGCAGGAAGTATAGGCAGAACAACCAAGCAGGACGTAGAGGCGGGTCAAGGAGAACAGGAGAATTCTGGGAAGAGAGAAGCTTCGTCTGCAGTCCTATTCCAGCCACAGAAGAAGCAAGATGTGACTGCCCTGCCGAATAAGGTACCGAGCTACGTGGCTAGCACAGATAATAATGGGCAAATATAAGCTGTAAGAGTTAGTAAGAAGCCTGAGCTAATGGGCTAATCAGTTTGTAACTAATACAGACCTCTGTGTGATGTCTTTGGGACTTAACTGTAGAGAGAGCCCGTCTTTCGGGGGCGGGACGGCCTCGGACAAATGTTTACTTAAATTGGGGCACGCAGACGCTGCGGCCCCTTTCCTGTTTCGGTGCATCGCTGGAACTCCGGTTGCGTGAGTGTGCTATTTACATTTGTATCAACTTATACCAATTTGTCTGTATTAATCCGATCCGCCTTCACTTAACAATTGTGAGAACCGGGCAGGACAGAAACCCTGACAACACTTGACAACCTGAATTCCACAGTAGCACCCATAGACAGATGAAATCAGAGAACCAATTCCACATTAAGCATGAGTAATTTTTTAATACATTTTTTAATACAGATTTAAAAAACATTATACTGTTGTGTGTGTGGTACTGGGAAAGCAAACCCATGGCTTTATGCATGCTTGGCAAGTTGTCTACCACAGAGTTGCACCCCCTAAAAACAAACTACATTAAACTTGAAATCATTTTACAACACTGGATAAGAGTTCAGTGGTAGAAATCTTGGCTGACATGCATGAGGACACAAGTTTGAACTCTAGAACTGCAAATAAACAAAAATAGCCTGGTATGGTGGCATATGTCTACAATCCCAGAATTTAGGGGGCAGAAGTAAAAGGACTGCCAGGAAAGTCTAAGACAGTCTGATCTACACAATGAACAAACCAGGGCTGCTTTGTGTACACACACACACACACACACATACACACACACACCCTACCCCTACAGCAGATATCTTTGGTGACAGAAATCAGGGTACAATTTGCCTGGTATTATGTCTGAACAGATATAGAACACTTTTCTTCTTTTAGTTTTATTTTCTTTTGCTTATTACATTGTCTTAGTGCTTTGCCTGCGCTCTGTGTACCACTGTGTGCCTGGTTCCCTCAGAGGCCAGAAGTGGGTGTTAGATTCTCTGAAAAGTGTTACAGATGTTTGTGAGTTGCCATGTTGGTGCTGGCAATCAAACCCAAGTGTGCTAGAAAAGCAGCAACCACTGAGCCATCTCTCCAGTCTCAATGATACCTTTCTATACTTATAGATTCTTCAATCTTGAAACAACAGTAGTCAGTCGTAATGAGTACAGCGTATCTACCAAAACTCCTTGAGTTACACATTTAATACCTGTACACTGCACTCTAAACAGAGCACCTAAACTGAGCATGGTGGCACATGCCTTTAATCCCATCACATGAGAGGCAGAGGCAGGGGAATCCCTTGAGGCCCGCCTGGACTACAGGATGAATCCAGAGCAGCCAGTCGAGCTACACACAGAAACCTCTCAAGAAAACCAACTCAACAACAACAGAGCACTTAGCCAAAATGACATACTATATAACAAAAAGATTAGGCTAAGCCATAATAGGAAAAATTTAAAAGTAAGCCTGTATTAGGGTTTTCATTGCTATGATCAAACATCAGACCAAAAGCAACTTGGGGGGAGGAAGCAGTTTATTTGGCTTACATATCCCAAGTCATAGTCCACTGAGGAATGCTGAGGCAGTAACTCAAACTAGATGGGAACCTGGAGGCAGAAGCTGATGCAGAGGCTATGGAGGACTGTTAATTATTGGCTTGTTCCTTGTAAGTGCTCAGTGTGCTTACTCAGATGACTATAGCTTATGTCATGCGGCTAAAAAAATTAGCAACACAGTACTTTAACCACCAGTGTAAAAGCTGAGAAAACCAATTTTTCAGGAACAAGAATAAACAGAAGGCAATGCCACATGAAAGTATCCTTGGAAAGGTGGCTCAGCCATCAGGACCAGAGCTCTGATCCCAGTACTCATGTCACAGGCCAGGAAACCCACCAATTCATGTAACTCCAGCTCTGAGGTAGGCAGACACAGGAGGATTGCTTGGGTCTCCTGGCTTTCAGCTTTGCCAAGAAAAAATGAGCACCAGACCCTGCTCAGAACAGGCAGAGTGATAAAGGACTGTGTGTGAACACACAAGTGTATCCACTTATACACACTGGTGTTGGAGGCCCTTCTATATTTGTGTTGCTTTCATTGGTTAATAAAGAAAACTGCCTTGGCCTAGTTGATATGGCAGAACTCAGGTAGGCGGGGAAGACAGAAAAGAATTCTGGGAGGAAGAAAAGCAGAGACAGGCAGATGCCATGATTCTCCTGCCTGAGACAGACGCTGGTTAGAATCTTTCCCGGTAAGCCACGACCTCATGGTGATATACAGATTATTAGAAATGGGTTAAACTAACATGGGAGAGTTAGCCAATAAGAGGCTAGAAATAATAGGCCAGGCAGTAATTTAATTAATACAATTTCTGTGTGATTACTTCGGGCGGCCGGGACAAACAAGGGGCCCTGCTCCTCCTACAACAGCACACACATAGGATTTTACAAACTTAAAAGATTTCTTCCAAGCTGGGCATGGCAAATCCCAGCACTCAGGAGACAGAGGCAGGTGAATCAAGCCTGGTCTATACAGTGTTCAGGCCAACCAGGACAGCATAGTGAGATTTTTATTTTTTTTTTATTTTTTTTTGGTTTTTCAAGACAGGGTTTCTCTGTAGCTTTGGTGCCTGTCCCGGAACTAACTCTTGTAGACCAGGCTGGCCTCAAACTCACAGAGATCCGCCTGCCTCTGCCTCCCGAGTGCTGGGATTAAAGGCGTGCGCCACCACCGCCCAGCTGTGAGATTTTGTCTCAAACAAAACAAAACTCCTCAACTTCCCCATGTATTATTTTTATTGATTTTATTAGTAAATTTCTCATTATATAACCTGATCACACTCACTTCCCAGTCCTCCAAGGTCCACTCCCTACCTTATGACCAATCCCACAAAAGAAGAAAACAAAACACAAGTCAAATTTGTGTTGTCTATATACTCACTGGAACATGCTCAAACTCCCAGTAGTTAGCCCCTTGGGCGCGCACACCTTTAACCCCAGCACTTGGGAGGCAGAGGCAGGTGGATCTCTGTGAGTTCGAGGCCAGCCTGGTCTACGAGAGCTAGTTCCAGGACAGGCTCCAAAGCTACACAGAGAAACCCTGTCTCAACCAAAAAAAGAAAAAAGAAAACTGAGTCTTTCCCTAGTCACTCTCATGCCAGAAGCTGTCCACTGTGGAGAGCTAACTTCAGCATCCTTGTCACAATGCTTGAGAGTTCTCTTCAAAGCCAGGTGGTGGTACCCACCTTTAAGCCCAGCACTTGGGAAGTAGAAGCAGGTGGTACTGAGTTCAAGGCCAGCTTGATCTACAGAATTAGTTCCAGGACAGTCAGGGCTACACAGAAAAATGCTGTCTCGAGACACCGAAAAGGGAAAAAATAAATAAACAAAACAGAAGCACATATAGGAGAAGTGTCCAGATCTTCTGAGGGGTACTTGTATGAAGAGGGAAGACTATCCTCTAGAACACTGGTCCTCAGCCTTAATGCTGCAACCCTTTAATACAGTTCCTTGTGTTGCAGTGACACCTAACATAGAATTATTTCTTTTTTTTTTCATAAAATTATTTCATTGTTACTTTATAAATGTAATTTTGCTGCTCTTACGAATTGCAAATAAATGCTATGTGACCCCCCCAAAGGATTGAGAACCTCTGCTCTAGGCTATGATAAAAACTGAGAATATGTAACAAACTGATAGTAAATAGACTAATAAGAGAAAAGGGATAAATTTACTACACACACAGGTGATATTTAGGAGCCTATGGTGGCACATGCCTGCAGGCATAGCACTTGTGCATCTGCAGTAGGATAGGAAGAGTTCTGAGACCGTGTATGTGTGTGTATCCTTAAGAAAAAGACACAAGCCGGGCGGTAGTGGCGCACGCCTTTAATCCCAGCACTCGGGAGGCAGAGGCAGGTGGATCTCTGTGAGTTCGAGACCAGCCTGGTCTACAGAGCTAGTTCCAGGACAG
>NC_022019.1:3682630-3691462 GCF_000317375.1 Microtus ochrogaster
CAAGTTATTTTCTGTCGTTTACTAAACCTCCTGAGAAGGAACTAAATTCCTTTTGTATCTATAGGCAACTAAGGGGCATTCAGAAAGCCTCTTATACATCTGCTGTTTTTATATATCAAAGTTATCAGTATGTCAAACACTACTATTTTGGGGTGAACTTTTCTGAATTCCTTCAATTTAGCAAGAAGTAGAAGAAAGAACTCAAAGATCAAGTGCGTCTTTAAAGTACTTCCCCTCCCCAAAAGATTTCATTGGGTGTAGGGGGATAACTTTCAATACTATTAAGCTATTAAGTTTTTGTTTGTTTGTTTTTTAAAAAGAGCATAAAAAAAATGGAATTTGAACCTTTCTCTCTCTCTTTGGTTTTTTAAGACAAGGTTTTTCTGAGTAGTTTTGGCTATCCTGTAACTCAGAGAGATCCTCAAACGCAAAGGATGAAACCACTGCTCAGCTCTTTTTTTAAAAATTTATTATTTTTTATTGTTTTAATTGAGCTATATATTTTTCTCCACTCCCCTTCTGCACTCTCATGATCTGCACGTTCCCAATTTACTCTGGAGATCTGGTCTTTTTCTACTTTCCATGGAGACTGATCCATGTATGTCTTGTCTCTCTTAGGGTCTTCTTTGTTAAGTTCTCTGGGACTATGGACTGTAGGCTGGCTTTTCTCTGCTTTATGTCTAAAAGCCACTTATGAGTGAGTACATATTATATTTGACTTTCTGGGTCTGGGTTATACCACTCAACTCCTTACCTCATTTTTTTTTGTTGTTGTTGTTGTTGTTGTTTTTTTCAAGACAGGGTTTCTCTGTAGCTTTGGAGCCTGTCCTGGAACTAGCTCTTGTAGACCAGGCTAGCCTCGAACTCAGAGATCTGACTGCCTCTGCTTCCTGAGTGCTGTGATTAAGGGCATGTCAGTTTTTAAACAAAATCAAAATTTCAAAGTTGTTTCAAACTCTGTAAGCTTGTAGACAATAGACCATGAGATACTGTTTCCATATTTATATTTTAAAATGTTATTATGGAGGGTATGGTGACATTTATCTTTAATCCCAGCATCTAGGAGGCAGAGGCAAGTGGATCTCTGAGTTTGTGGCCAGCTTGGTGAGTTCATAATGAGTTCCAGGACAGCCAGGGATACAAAGGGAGACAATGCTGCTATTAATAATAATAATAATAATAATAATAATAATAATAATAATAATAATAATATCTTAAGGTGAAAAGCAAATTATATAGCAGAAAGAGAATAGAAAGCTATTTCTATTCACAGGTCACATACATACATACATAACCTTTTTTGGAGAACTTCAAGCCTATTAGACAACAAGTAATAAGTATGGATCTCTGAAACCTAGAAATGTTTAGGGAAAATTTCATTTCAAACTATTCCCGTTGCCATGATCAGATCCTAATTTTCAAGAGCTGTCTTATCCTAAACCTACAGTTATATTTCAAATATGGTTTGAGTGTATTTCCTAAGGAAAATAAGGAAAAGGTGTTGAAATATCTTTCTATTATGAGAATTAAAAGGTGGAAAAATCAATACAACTATAGTGTGCTGGAGGGGCCTCTGAAAAGTGATTATGTTTAAATAATGTTATTAGCATAATCCTAATTACTATATCCTGCTGAGGAGGAAAATCAGATGACTGACATACAAGACAGAGATGTATGAATAGATACACACACCATTCTTTGTCTCTTGTAATATGATACCATATATTACCTGGGGACTCTACCAACAAGGCCATCAATTGATGACGGCCCTTGATCTTGTACTTAACGACAAGAGGCCCAAATAAGCCTTTAAGAAAACAAAAAACCTGCATTGAGCTAGATCTCTCTAGCCTATTTCTTTTTCTCTTCTCTCTCTCTTTGTGGGTGGTGGTGGTATCCTGCATTATGGCTAAGGTAAGCCTGACGTAGGACTTACTATGTAGCCCAGACAAGCCCTGTTTGGTACTTGTGGCAATCCTTTTGACACTGCCCAAATGCTGGGATTAGAGGTATGAACAATCATGCCTGGCTTTCCATTATTAACTGTTTGTCGTTTTTTTTTTAAGGGGGTGGAGATTGTGGTATGTGTAGGTGCACTTGTATAGAGTGGGAAGTGTGCTTGTGTGTAGGTGTACAGGTATAGAGGTGGAAGTTGATATCTACTGTGTTCCTCAGTTGCTCTTTATTTTCTAATTATTTATTTATCTATTTGCTTGTTTTATTTTGAGACAGGGTCTCAATGAGTACCCCTGGCTAATCTGGGACTTATTATGTAGATCAGGCTGGGCTGGAACTCAGAGATCAGCCTGCCTCAGACTCCTGGGTGTTAGGATTAAAAGTGTGTGTCCATATGACTATTTTGCATTACTTATTAAGGTAGGGTCTCTTGCTGAACTTGGAACTCTGACTCCTCTTACTAGCCAGTTTGCTCCTGGATCCCATCTCTCCAGCTCCAATGTTCTGAAATCACAGCACATCTCCCTAGATTTTAGTGAGCTCTAGGGACTCAAACTCTAGACACCATACAAACATATCCTCTTATGGAAGGTTCAGCCTATCATGAAAAGACAACAAAAATGTAATAAGTGCAATAATTTTTATGACATAGGTATATAAAATAAAAACAAAGGTTACAGTAGTATGGAATATTAAACATATCTGGGGTAAAGAGAACAGTGAGAGGAGCTGGTAAAAGACAGGGAAAGTTTCTCTGAAGAAGTACTGCCTAAGTCAGGTGGTAGTGGACTATGCTTTTAATCCCAGAACCCAGGAGACAGAGGCAGCCGGATCTCTAGGCTAGCCTGGTTTACAGGTCTTCTAGGACTATACAAAGAAATCTTGTCTCAAAAAAACAAAACAGCCGGGCGGTGGTGGCGCACGCCTTTAATCCCAGCACTCGGGAGGCAGAGGCAGGGGAATCCCTTGAGGCCCGCCTGGACTACAAGAGCTAGTTCCAGGACAGGAACCAAAAAGCTACGGAGAAACCCTGTCTCAAAAAAAAAAAAAAAAAAAAAAAAAAAAAAAACCCAAAAAAACCTTAACTATTGCCTAAACTTAACCCAAGTTAAACATCCCCATCCCTACCATTTCTCTGTGTAGCCCTGGCTGTCCTGGAACTTATTATGTACACAAGGGTAGTCTCAACCTGGCAGAAATCTGCCTGCCCTCTGCTTCAAGAGCAGAGTATACTGGGATTAAAAGTGCGCACTACTACATTCAACTTCAAATCTCTCTTCTTGAATTTCACTTTTACCAAAGCAGGATTTGGTTTGAAATTTTGGTTTTCTATGTGGAAGAAAATGCTGATTGTTCCTGATGCCTTACATATATCACTGAGAAATAGTAAATCGATATCAGATAAAAGTTATTATTCCCAGTAAGAAGTTACAGTTTTTCCAGGGAATAAATATACTATAAACAGAATAAAATATGAAAAAAAATTTAAACGAGAATTTCTAAGAATAGGGGAGGGAAGAATTAAGGTGTATTTAAAAAGCCTAAAGAACCAGGCTGAGTCAGGCTGGAGAGACAGCTCAGAAGTTAAGAGCACTGGCTGCTCTTCCAGAGGTCCTGAGTTCAATCCCCAGCAACCATATGGTGGTTCACAACCATCTGTAATGACATCTGGTGCCCTCTTCTGGCATGCTGGGATACATGGAGGCAGAATGTTGTATACATAATAAATAAATAAATCTTTAAAAAAAAAAAAAGAACCAGGAGTCAAGACTACGAAGTCACTGTGTACTGTGGTATGCCTGGATATAACCCTTATTCTAAGTAAACCTCAATCTGTGTGTGTGGTTCCTAACAATGCCTGAGTGGAGGTCATAAGGCTACGTGTTCTTCCATCATGTTCCATCACAAGGGAAACTGATTGCTGAACTGAAATTACTTTTCTTTGAAGACAAAAAGTATACCTCACTCACATCACTGTATGTTAAAGAAAAAAGTACAAATTTCTTTTTTATGATTCAACTTAAATAAATTCACGTTTCAAGCATCACTACTACAAATAAGAGAGAGAATTCTCCAAATGCCTGTTATCTACTTGGGGGATCAGAAGTTAAAGGTCATCCTTGGCTGCAGCAATTTTCAGGCCAGCCTGGCTATGTAAGATCTTGTCTTAAAATTAAAAATCATTTAAATGAAGTAGTTAGGTTTGGTGGCAGCACACACCTTTAATACCAGGACTCAGGAGACTGAGAAAGGCGGACCTCTGTGAGTTTGAGGCCAATCTGGTCTACAAGAGCTAGTTCCATGCCGGGCGGTGGTGGCGCACGCCTTTAATCCCAGCACTGGGGAGGCAGAGGCAGGCGGATCTCTGTGAGTTCGAGACCAGCCTGGTCTACAGAGCTAGTTCCAGGACAGGCTCCAAAGCCACAGAGAAACCCTGTCTCGAAAATCAAAAAAAAAAAAAATTTAAGACAGACTGCTGCACAGAGTGTTCCAGGACAGCCAGGGCTACATAGAAACTATGTCTCAAAAAACCCACCACAACAAAACAAACACCAAAAAAGTAAACATCAAATGAAGATATTCAATAGAATTGAGTATGTGGCATAAATTCAATCCAAAATAAAGCAATTACTTTTTTGAGATAGGGTCTCATGTAACTCAAACTGGCCTCAAACTTGCTATACAAACCAAGCCTGCCCTGAACTCCTGATCTTTCTGCTTCCACCTCCCAAGTTGTGGAAACACACGAATGTGGCAGCTATACCACCCTCCAAATACCTTTTAAGCACTTGGAGGGATGAAAGGGTGCACGCGGTTAAAATCCCATTCCTTGGAATTGGGAGGCAGGTGGATCTTTGTGAGTCTGAGGACAGCCTAGTCTACATATTGAGTTTCAGGACAGTCAGGGCTATGTTGACAGACCCTGTCTCAAAACACACAAACAAAACTCTAGAATCCTTTCTTGATCCTATTCAGTGTCACAGCTAAGAGTCCTTGTCTTGTTACTAACAGCCTCTACTGAACTCCAAGTTAATTGTTTCTGATACCATAAAATACTTACAACAAAGGGGGGGGGGAATTTCTGCATGTGGTAGGTAGAGAAAAATCAAGGTGGAGTGAAAAAGAACCCTGAATCAAGGAATCGGGAGAAGGTAAAGGTAAGTAATTTGCTCTCAACAGTAAATTGCCTCCTAGGGCAAGACTTATGATTAAAAGTTTTAAAATTCAAAGCTAGGTTTGTGACTTTAAAAAAAAAAAAAAACAACTTGGGGAACTATTACGAGGGTGCAATTCCAGAGTTCACGCCTCCGGTCTATTCCACACGTGGGGCTATGTGTCCCGCGTGTGAATTTAACATCAAGCTCAGATTAAAAACAACTCCACAGAGTGTTGCTTTGGCAATCAGAAATGAGTCTATCTTCAAGTAAATTTCCAACGCAGAAGCGAGAGGCCAGGGGTACTCTTCACGTTGGGTACTCTACTAGGACCTCACGGGTGCCCCCCAAAGGGAAAGGGAAGCGTCTACGACGGTTGGGCTAGAGTCGCGGCTCGGCCAGAGTCCCGGGTCGGCCTGCGGCGGGGCGGGCGCTCACCTCGGTGTCGTCTTTGCACTGTGGGAGCGAGGGGAACTCCAGCTTCATGTCCTCCATGGTCCCAGGGATCCGGCGGGTGGGCGCGGCGCGAGGGACAGCGGTGCGCCCGGCCGTCCCCCGGGCTGGCGGAGGCGACGCGGGAAGGAGGGCGGGCGGACGGCGGGCAGACGCGCGGCGGGCTCACAGCGAGCACTCGCGGACCACGGTATCCAGGCGGCTGCAACAGGAAGGCAGAGGGCAAGGTGACGCTCTGCCAGCCGCCATGCTGCGGCCGTCCCCCCCCGCAGGTCTTCGCGCCCCTCAGACAGCCCGGATCCGGCCCAGGCACGAGCCCATAACCGTCTCCTCCCGCCCCCACCCACTCGCCACAGCCAATCCCAGCCCACGCTCGCCGACGGCCCGCCCCCGCCGCCGCCAGGTGTCAGCGTGCCTCCGCCCCGCCCGTCCGCGAGCGCGCAGACGCGGGGGGCGGGGCCTCCTGCGGGGCGGGGCCGTGGCCGGAGGAAGGGAGGGGAGGTCCCAGGAGAAGGCTGTCCGCTGTCAGGCCAGCTAGGCCGACCTTCCCAGATGGGCACTCCGAAGGGAGGCTGCCCACCCAATTTGTGAAGGAAGTTATAACCCAGACCGGAAGAGTTCAGTTTAAATCCATGTTAGACTATGCAGAAAACGAGATACCCATCTCCTTAAAACAATTTAAAGTGGCCTCTTAGGAAACTCCCGAGTGTAACAACTCAAGAGAATCCTGGAAATGATAAATAATAAAAGTCACCAGAAATGATAGCTCCCTTTGAGTTAAATTTCTACATATAACATGCTTGGGTGTATGTGTGCCATGAGCGGAGCGTGCGTTAGAGTTAAGGTTTTAAAGGTTAGGAATATACTTTCTTAGGATCTCACTCTGTCAGCCAAGCTCGTCTTTAAACCCACAATCAATCTATCTAGTCTCCTCTTGAGTCCTGGAATTAAAGGACACCATCAGGCCCAGCTGTAACTTCTGGAGAATCCTTGGTTTCACTGCCTATAAGGTGTGTAACTAACAGTCTTGCTGTTTTATATTTTGAAGAGTACTTTATCTAAAGACCTTGGAACTTACTATTATTAAAACTCATCCTTTAGAAAAAGTGGAAGGGCCATACGGGTATTTAACTTAGACGTCCTCTCATTCTCTTCATCTTGTGTATGGAATGGATCCAGAAGTAGAATTGTTCAATAAAGTAGATGGCCAGCCTACTTTATTGGCCAGAGGGTTCCGTGTTCTCTAGTTCTACATAACTGTTATCCAGCCTGAAAAACTGTAAAAGGCAAGAATACTGTGCGAGTAATTTTTAATTAAAAAGTAATCAGATGGTAGGTATGGTGATGAATGTCTTTAATCACAACACTCGGGAGGCAGAGGCTGGAGAATGTCTGAGTTGAGGCCAGCCTATTTCATGTAGTGTTTCCAGGTGAGCTACCTAGGGCCACCTAGTAAGACCCTGTCTCAAAAAGAAAGGGGAAACATAAAGAATTATGTAGCTAGAGCCGGGCGGTGGTGGCGCACGTCTTTAATCCCAGCACTCGGGAGGCAGAGGCAGGCGGGTCTCTGTGAGTTCGAGACCAGCCTGGTCCACAGAGCTAGTTCCAGGACAGGCTCCAAAACCACAGAGAAACCCTGTCTCGAAAAACCAAAAAAAAAAAAAAAAAAATTATGTAGCTAGACAGGTGATTTATGATTGGTCCTTTGGTATATGAAACTGAAGTTTGATAACTTTGTCTAAACAATCCTTAACTATAAATAATCTCAATCTTTAGGCAATGATGATTTCCTTATATAACTTTGATTGCCACATGAAATTAGAAAGACTTGTGTGCAAGTAACAGAACTTCTAAACATTTCTAGATATGCTCAGCCTGGTCCCCCCACAGATATGTACAGAATCCATGGTGAGCCTAGGAAAAAATGCATCTCTGGAAACCATGTATATGCAAAATTATGTATCTCTGTAATACAGATTTTTCCTGGATCCAGACCATAACAGCCTCAAAAGGAAACTATTTTTTCACATTACCAAATGAACTATAAGCAGTACTTCTAATCATAAAAAAAGTTAAAGTTAACTATCAAGTAGGCTAATGGAAGTAGGTAAAGAGTAAGTACTTCCTGGAAGATGCAAATGCATGTATGTTCCCACACGCACACATAAGGTGTATAAGACAATTTTGTGAACTTCATGAGTACTGTTTTAAAAAAAATGCAAAGACCCATTTCAATTTTCAATTTCATCCAGGCTCTCAAATCATTCACTTACTGAACCAGAAAGACTAGAATAAATGTGCTCTTAGAAAAGACAAGAATATATATAGGACAACTAAAACAGATTTTATTCCATTTTTTCAGGATGAGGAAAACAAAATATAAAATAAGTCATAAGAAATGCTCTCCTGTACTATCTCAAATCATTTAAATGTTGTACAAAATGCTCACAAAGCAATTATGAAAAGCTTCAACATGTCTTTTGTAAATTGTGCTGCAGTAACTGCAACATTAACATACAACTTTCTTCTGTATCAATTTTAAAAGAATTACTAAATTACATACTATTATGTTGCTCATACATGTTTATTCACTTTTAATGAGGTCACTGCCAATACATACATTATTTTCCTTAACTTTATTTTTACATTAAGCCAATGTCTGTCATGCAGCCATCAAAAACCTGATAGCAAATCACACAGGTTTGTAGTCTAGTTTGGACTCCAGCTTCTTAGAGTCAGCCACTTTCCTGACTGCTTTCATGAAGTCTTCCTGAACTACAAAATCATGATCAGCACGAATGGCAAACATACCTGTGGAAACAAAACAAATTTGCTGCTTACCATATGTGAATTACAGATCCATAAGAAAATCAAGCTACCACAGTGGCACATGCCTATAATCTCAGCAACTAGGGGACTGAAACAGGAGGATTCCAAGTTTGAAACTAGCCCAGACAACTATCAAGACCTGCTCTCAAAAGAAAGGAGGACGAAAACTCTGTGGAGTAAATGTGAAGCTGTATAGATCTACTACCTCTGACCAGCAGTGCTACATTACTAAAATACGCTATCTCCATTCAAATCATTTTTGCAAGCAGCGTAGCATAATTTTTAAATGAAGCAGATAATGCAATTATCTGAATATTTAAATGTGGATTGCAGCTGAGCAGTGGTGGTGCACACCTTTAATTTCAGAACTTGGACCTCTGTGAATTCAAGGCCGGCTTGGTCTATAAGAGCTAGTTCCGAGCAGGGCGATGGTGGCGCA
>NC_022019.1:3691637-3693303 GCF_000317375.1 Microtus ochrogaster
GGCTAGTTCCAGTTCCAGGATGGTCTCCAAAAATACAGCAAAGCCCAGTCTCATAAAAACAAAAACAAAGCAAAAGAAAACAAAAATCTAGATTGCACATGTCCAATGGTAATTTCTTTTTTTTTCAAAGAGCAGCCAGTGTTCTTAACCTCTGAGTCACCTCTTCAGTCTCCAAGGTAATTCTGTTTTTTTTTTCCCCCCCGTAAGGGTTATTATGTATGCAGTGTTCTGTCTGCATCTATGCCTGCATGTCAGAAGAGGGCACCAGATCTCATTACAAATGGTGGTGAGGTACCATGTGGTTGCTAGGAATTTGAACTCAGGACTTGTAGAAGAACAGTCAGTGCTCTTAATCTCTGAGTCATCTCTCCAGCCCCTCTCCAAACACACAACACTATCAAGACTTACGCATTCTAGGCTGAAGTCTCTTAATAACATATGCAACGATTCTCCAGAAGAACAAAACCCCTGGGCTAGGGATGTGGAACAGGTCAGGTGTTTGCTTAACATACCCAAAGCCTTGGGTTTGATCTCCAGCAATGCAAAAACTAAACCAACTCCCAATAAATTTGGTAATGACTATCTGACACTCAGCAAGGCTTGAGGTTGGGGATATAGGAGCCAGTGAAGTACTACCTAGACTGTAAAAAGGCTGGTTCAACCATCAGCACTGTATGCTCTAAGTCTGTAATTCCAGCACTTGAGAGGGAGAGGCAGGATAATCACTGTTTACTATGTATTTCAAAAAGTTAGAACAAAGGATTCGAGGTGTTTTCACCATGAAGGAAAGGTTACATGTTTGAGGAGACATGTACGTTTAATCTGATCTAAGTGTTATGCGATATATACGTGTATAAAAATATATGATTCTTACTAATGTGCAATTTCCATCAATCAGTTAAAAAATAGAAAAACAAAAACATTTTTCAATGTGAGATGAGAAAAAGCACCTATCAAACTTTCATAGCATCAGCCTTTAAAAAATCACAGTGCTGCTTTTGACTCCAAGTTCACTAAAGCCATCCTTGGTAATAATGCAATCGGACAGAGATTCTGGAATGTGATAAATTGCCCTAGATAGTTCAGGTCATATGTTAGCTGACTTGTTATCACTGAGACAGTAACTACAAAAATGATGGCACACAGGTCTTGGGTGTGGAAATTCTGCATGGAAAGTAAAAACCAAATGATTCTAGCTAGCTAGGTAGGGCTTCAAAGTATCTTGTTACCAAAAATAAAACTAGAATAAAAAAAAATTCGAAATTGTATCTTAAAACTTCATTTTAAACAAATTGCAGGACCACAGACTTTAAAGTAATTCTTTCAAACACACGTAGAACTGCCAAACAGTCCTGCAACTCAGTCTTCCCCAGCCTGCTTGTGGGAATCAGAGGGCTCGGAGATAATAACCCCGAGGGCAGATTCCATCCAATGGGAGAGGAATGCTAGCAAATAAATGTTCTAGGCTCCACGTTTAGCCACACAATCCTCAGAGGAATTCTGTGGGTTTCCCGAAGGCCCCTACAAAAAATCAAGATCAACTACTCCAGTGGTACTCTCTCCTTTGGGCTGTTCTGTTCTGCTTCTTGAAATCAAATCTCAAAAGCAAAACAGAACAGGAAACACTGAAATCCTGAAAAGGTGCAGCTCTGCTCTAGACAGAGGG
>NC_022019.1:3695141-3705062 GCF_000317375.1 Microtus ochrogaster
GCCTGGTCTACAAGAGCTAGTTCCAGGACAGGAACCAAAAGCTACGGAAAAACCCCGTCTCGAAAAATCCAAAAAATAAAAAATAAATAAATAAATAAAATCGAGAGGTGGAATCAGTTGAGGTGGGAAAAGTACAAGAGGAGAAATAGGTTGAATATGATCAAAACACAAAGCACACACACACACAGATGAAAATGGTAACTCTAACAAAATCCTGAGGGGTACGGTATGTCTCAATGGTAGAGTACATGCCCAGCATTTCTTTCTTTCTTTTAGGTTTTTCAAGACAGGGTTTCTCTGTGTAGCTTTGGAGCCTGGCCTGGAACTCGTGCTATAGACCATGCTGGCCTCTAACTCATAGAGATCCGCCTGCCTCTGCCTCCCAAGTCCTGGGAGTAAAGGCATGCGCCACCACAGCCTGGCTGCATGCCTAAGCATAAAGTCCTGAGTTCAGTCACTGCCCACCAAAAAAATAAATAAATAAAATTTAAAAAAAAATCAAACAATAAAAACATAATACTTTGGTGGCTGGTGAGAAGGCTCAGCAGTTAAGAGCACTTGCTGACCTTGCTGCAGAGGACCCATGTTTATTTCTCAGTACCCACAAGGCAACTAACAATTGTCTTTTACACACATACACACATGTGCACAGACATATACACATAAAATAAGTAGATAAAACAGTAACAATAAATGAAATATACTTCAGTTATGGAGATTAAATGTAAAATGTACTAACGGCAGACATTATTTTATCAAAATAAGAACTTTAAATGCTAAAGAAAGCATTTATTAGCTTTCTGATTTTCTTTGCTAACTCCAAGTTGTATCACCTGAAATAACAGTTACAGTGAAGTCTCTACTTCCTCACAACATAGACATGAAGAGCTACAGCTTTGTGCTAGTTATGAGCCTGACATAGATCAGTGAGGAAAACTACAGTGCACAGGCTCCTCGGTATGAATGAATGATGGGACACCTTTGCCAGCCAGGCAGTACACGGCAGATAAATCTCTATGTGTAATCTCTGGGTGATTAGTTAGTTAGCACTTAATCATATTCATGTCATCATAAGCTTCCTGAGAGGATTCCCAAGAAAAACACAGTATCTAACACCGAGAGAGATAAGTATTTGTAGAAGCTACTTAGAAACTGGCATCCTTTGTTTACAGCACTCTTTCCAACTTAAAATTCTCAAAGAAGCCAGGCAGTGGTAGCACACACGTTTAAATCCCAGTACTTGGGATGCAGAGGCCGGTGGATCTCTGAGTTCAAGTCCAGGCTGGACTACAGAGCGAGTTCCAGGACAGACTCCAAAACTACATAGAGAAACCCTGTTTCGAAAATCAGAAAAACAAAACAAAAAAAACCTCAAAGGAACAATGAAATGAGCAGTGAGCAGTAACCTTCAATTATTTGTAGCTATTTGTAACCATTAAGTTATAAGGGTTTTCCTTTGTTGTTTTGAGACAGGGTCTTGGGTCTTACTTTGTAGCCCTGGCTAGTATGAAACTTTCTATAGAGACTCACCACACCTGAAATTCTCAAGAGATCCTTCTGTTTCTGCTTCCAGAGTGCTGGGATCAAAGCTGTGACACTATGCCTGGCTCTAAGAAGTTCTCCTGTTTTGGTGGTAATGATGATTGAACCTAGAACCTAGAGCACTGTAGATAAGCAATCCGCTGCTGTGTTGCCCCCAGCCCATTCTAGAGGGTTTTAAAAGCTGTCAACCAATTATATTAGATTCCCTAGTTCAGAAGTCAACAAGAATTTTGTGCAAAAGTACAAACAGAAAGAATTTATTTACTTATTTATTGTTTTTTTTTCTTTTGAAGCAGGATTTCTCTGCATAGTACAGGCTGTCTTGGAACCCAGAGATTCGCCTGCCTCTGCCTCCTGAGTACTGGGACTGAAGGCATGCGCCACCATCACCTGGTTACTTATTCATCTATTGTGTGTCTGCTAATATACATGTCCATGCCAAGGATTCCATGTGGAGGTCAAAGGAAAACTTGCAAGAGTTGGTTCTCTCCTTCCACCATACAGTGCTGACCAATCACAGGTTGTTGGGTTTGGCGGCAAGCACCTTTACCACTGAGCCACCTCACCAGCCCTCCACACCTAAGCCTTTCCTGCTTCTTTCTGTAGTCTGCATCTGACATTGTATCGTCCTGACATCTTATCCCCATAAGCTAAATCCAGAGTTTCTTTTGTTTACTGATGAAATGCCTGGCTGATTCAAGGACTCATGGAGCTACAGTTGGATCAAACTCACCCTGTAGCTGAGAATGATCTTGAATTTTTGACCTGCCTGCTTGCCTCCACTTTCCAAGTGTGGGCATCACAGGCCTGTGTCATCATGTATGACTTTCAAGTCTCACTATTTCAAAGACTGTAATTATATCTCAGCAAATCTGGGAGGGAAACCTTTACCACATCACCACCATTTTTTATCTGACTTACTGAAATAATGTCTTATTTCTTTCTTTGTTGTTCTCCAATTTGCCCCCAGCAGGCTATCAAAGCAATTTTATGTGAACTAAGTATTCATACATGAAATGGTATGCCTAAAATTCATTTGTTTGTTAAACATGCAACAGAAATTATGGATGCAACAAGACTGACCACGAATAATACGGAAAGCAAAAAACAAAATCCAGCTTTCAAATTAACTTAAACACGTACCTGTTAGTAATGGCATAGAAAGAGAAACTGAGTAGCCATTTTTAAACACAGTACTATTACAGCTATACAACCTTTAAGAACAAACTAAATTTGAGGTCGGCATCATGAACAAAGTTCCTTCCTACCTGCAGCCTGGTCTACACCATCACTTCCAAGGCTTCTACTACTCCTCACAGCTCCCTACTCTTCTAGAGCCCCTCCCTAGCTTCTTGCTTGGTCCTTGGATGTGCCAGGTCCCCATCTGCTCAGAGGCCTTCCCCGAGTATCCACGTCTAGTTAACTCATCTTTTCAAGTCATAGCTTAAACATGACCTCCTTGGTGACCAGAAAGAGGGCTCAACAGTTAAGAGCACACACTGCCCTTGCAGAAGACCCAAGTTTGGTTCTAATAACCCACATCAGGATCTCACAACTACCTGTAATTCCAGCTCCAAGGAATCCAACACCAGACACCTATGGTCTTCTGTGGGCTCCTGTACTCAGGTGTACATGTCTACCCACAGACATACATGCAAACACTTAAAATAAATAAATCAATGAACCAAGTGAATGAATAAATGGCCTTCTTGGTAAAGCCTTCGGCCTACTAACCTTTCCCCATTTCAAAATCTCCCGACACTTCCCATCTCCTTCTCCTTGCTTTACTTTTCTCCACACCATCTATCACCATCTAATCTGCATCTGTTTTGTGATGATCAAGGTTTTCTAAAGGCCAGAATTTCATTCAGTGCCATGACATTCCTAGCACTTCCACCTCCTAGCATTCACTATAAGCTCAGCAAAAATTTACTCAATTAAAACTACCATGTTTATTTGGTGTAAAACTAGGCTCAACCTGGGTGTGGTGACACGTGCTTTTAATTCTAGCACTCAGGGGGCAGAGACAGGCAGGCAGACTTCAGAGTCCAAGGTCAGTCTGGTCTACAGAATGAGTTTCAGGACCGCCAGGGCTACACAGAGAAATTCTGTCTTCAAAAAACCATAAATAAAGCTAGGCAGTGGTGGCACACCCCTTTAATCCCAGCACTCGGGAGGCAGAGGCAGGTGGATCTCTGTGACTTTGAGGCCAGCCTGGTCCACACAGCGAGTTCCAGGACAGGTTCCAAAGCTACAGAGAAACCCTGTCTTGAAAAGCCAAGAAAAAAAAAAGGAAAGAAAAAAAAAACCACCCATAAACAAATAAACCTAGGTTCAGTAAACCAAGAGTAACATCTCATAGTGCTGTGCTTCATTCACTAGATGTATACACAAATAAAACACTCAACTTTCTTACCTATTTCACCGTGCTTTGTAATAGGGCCTGCGTGAATTTTCAATATATCTAATCTTGCTTGTTCATTTGGTAAATCGATATCTGAAAATGACAAGAAACGACTTTGTACTCCAGTTGTTGGTTTAAGAAAGTGAGAGGAAGGTGGGTGAGAAGAAAAAATTGACATAGACCAAGAAAACAGTGACTCACGTATTTTTCTGTCTAATCTTCCTGGACGGAGCAAAGCAGGATCCAGTGTATCTGGTCTATTTGTAGGCATGATCATTTTAACTCTATGCAGAGTATCGAATCCGTCCATTTGATTTAGTAACTAAGTAAAAATCAAGAGACAGACTTTACCAAACACATGCATGTATGTGGATCTACACACAAAAATTAAAGAAACAGTAAAATAAATTTAAAGATAATTAGCTAGGCTGGGTCGTAATGGTACAGGCCTTTAACCCCAGCACCCGGGTGGCAGAGGCAGGAGGATCTCTGTGAGTTCAATGCCAGCCTGGTCTGCAGAGTGAGTTCTAGGATAGGTTCCAAAGCGATAGAGAAACCCTGTCTCCAAAAAACAAAAACAAACAAACAACAACAAAAAATAACTAGATAATAGGCAATGCCTGCTAGTTGATAACATTATCAGTTACATGAATAACACTAATAATTGTGTTGTTCTAAAATATTTCTTATGGTTTTGGTTTTTGTTTTGAAACACAGTGTCACGTACCCTAGGCTAGCTTTAAATTTACTATGTTGCTAGGGATGACCTTGAACTTCTGGTTTTCCTAAATCTACCTCAGGAGAGCTGGATTATAGCCATGGGCTACTTAAAGTGGTTTATTTGGAGTTAGGGACCAAACACAGAGTTTCATGCCCACTAGCCAAGAACTTTACCAACTGCACTGGACTCCCAGGACCCAATTTAAGGTCCTGGGAGCTTAATTCTAAGCCTGTAGTTTAAATTTAAAATACTGTACATAAACAGTCATAAATGCGGTCAGCCTGGTCCTTAGAAGCTCTATGCTAGCCGGGTGGTGGTGCACACTCCTTTAATCTCAGCACCCAGGCAGAGGCAGGCGGATCTCTGAGAGTTCGAGGCCAGCGTGGTCTACAGAGCAAGTTCCAGGACTGGTTCCAAAGCTACTGGGTAAGCTAACCCTGTCTCGAAAAACAACAACAACAACAAAGCTCCAAGCTACTCAAGTTACATAGAAGATAGCCTGTCTAAAAATGCAACAGCAAAACTGCTCATCTGAATAAATGATTATAATTTATGAAAAGTGATTTTTCAAAGACAACAGTAAAAAGAATTAAAATCAAATGAATGACCTGTGCTACCTAGTTTTCACTGGCGGCAATGGGATCTTGCTTTTTCATCACCTATCTTCTCCATTACTAAAACCAGCTTTTCCCACCAGGCTCAGACACCATCGTGAGAGATGGGCAGAAGAGCCTGAGAATGGGATCTTCTGGATATGAAATAGAATTGCGATTACCTGCCCTAGATTAAGCCAGTCAACAATTCCTACACGACTGGTGGGCTCATGAGGCGTTACTGGTAACTGATGACAGCTGGGAAATGGAGTTGCTTTTCTTCAAGAGTATCACCCCTAACTAGTACGTTGTCAATGCTTATGCAGGATTAAGAAGAAAGCGAATATGAAGGTGGGATGGTGAGGGAGCGCTGGAAGGAGTGGGGATGAAGAAGGAAGAGTAAACATAAAGATATACCTTATGTATGTACCAAAGAATAAAAATAGTTTTTAAAAATCTATTTTAGTTGCCACAGTCTTAGCAATAAAGAGCAAAGAGTGGTGTTTAGAGCAGCCACACATAAATGTAACATACTTACTGTTGATAATCTTAATACCTGTTACTCATACCATCACCAAACTAACACAAAGTCATATGCTTAAGAAACGATATAATTTGTACATTTGAATAGTTGATATATTAAAAATTTATAGAATGGTGCAATTTTACCAAGCACAATTTGCAGATAACTTTATTTATTTATTTGTTGGAATTTTCAAGACAGGGCTTCTCTGAGTAAGAGTCTTGACTGTCCTCGAACTTGCTCTGTAGACCAGACTGATCTCAAACTTAGAGATTCTCCTGCCTCTGCCTCCTGAGTGCTGGGATTAAAGGTGTGCGCCACCACACCCAGCCCAATAACATTACTTTTCAGTATCAATTTTTCTCTTCATTTTTCCTTTTTTTTTTTTTTTAAATTTGAATTTATTAAATGTGCACTGGTGTGAAGGTGTCAGATCCCCGTAGTAAAAGACAGTTGTGAGCTGCCATATGGGTGCTGGGAATTGAACCCAATGCCTCTGGGAGAACTACCAGTGAGCCATCTCTCCAGTATCAATTTTTCTCTTCATTTTTCCTTTTTTTTTTTTTTTAAATTTGAATTTATTTCATGTGCACTGGTGTGAAGGTGTCAGATCCCCGTAGTAAAAGACAGTTGTGAGCTGCCATATGGGTGCTGGGAATTGAACCCAATGCCTCTGGGAGAACTACCAGTGAGCCATCTCTCCAGCCCTCATTTTCCCTCTTAAACAATAAAACTGCACATCTATATGGTGCCATGTCTTAATACATGCATACATGTACACTACTGAAATCAGGTAGAACATGTGTTTCGTCGCTCATCATTTCTTCATGGGGAAGACACTAATTTTTCTTACTGTTCTGAAATAGACATTACTTGATTTTTAGAGATACCCCAGTACACAACAGACCAAAAAAACGCTTGCTCTTGTCTTTCCTCTCTCCCTGTTCTCCAGCAGCAGTCACTTCCCCCTTTGGTGTATGTGTGTAGATGTAATGTGTGTGTGGTGGGGTCATTCTGGAGGCCACCCGTGAAAGGATGTCTGCCTTATGCCCTGGAAACAGAATCTTTCACTGAACCTGGAGTTACACTGGCAAAGCAAATCCTAGCAATTCTCCTGTCTCTACCGCTCATACTGGCATTAAATGTGCACAATTGCCAAGCAAATTTTTTTACATGAGTGCTGGAGATTTTAAAGCAGGTCCATACTCGCAAAGCATTCACTCTTGCCTACTGAGCCACTGCCCCAAACAACAGAGCAGTAATTATTATTATTGGAGATTATGACATACAAAAGTGTTCATTACTAGCAACATTACAAATTTCATGTTTAACTCTTCATCTAAACTGCTATATACACTTCAACTTCAAATATGCAACCTTCACTTTTTCATTAATAAGTAACTTTCTTAGCTGGGCAGTGGTGGCGCACTCCTTTAATCCCAGCACTCAGGGGGCAGAGACAGGTGGATCTCTGTGAGTTCAAGGCCAGCCTGTCTTAAACAAAACAAAACATAAAAAGTAACTTTCTATATACACACATACATATATACATATAAATCCCTCTATACCAAATATTACCTCCATTAAAGTTCGCTGAATCTCTCTGTCAGCTGATGTACCCTCAGAAAACCGACGGCCACCTAAAGTAATAAATATATTTGGAAATATATACACATTATTCTTTTGCTTTGTGCCCATCATTTAATAAAACAGAATGTAATAGTACTCAAGTTAAAAATACTATGTAGAAATTGAGTGAGGAATTACTTTGGTATAGTTCTGGTTAATTTACTAAAAATGGTCACACTCTTTAGCCTCTGAGAAGTCCTATTCGGGCAGGTGGTACTCTGGGAATACCCACTCACCCACTCACAGACTTCATACAAGTCATAACTACTGCTCAGGCAGGAGGTTCTTTCAGGTTTAAACAACTTCTTCTAATACTTACAAAAAAAGTTAAGAAAAAATTTAAAAGGTGTCATTCTTACCAATAGCATCTATTTCATCCATAAAAATGATGCATGGCTGGTGGTCCCTGGCATAATTAAACATTTCTCTAATCAAACGAGCACTTTCACCAATGTACTTGTCTACAATAGAACTAGATACAACCTGATTAAAAGAAAAAGAGTAACATAAATTAGACAGTTCAAATAAATTTCATTTCAATAAGTATAAAAGAATTTCCTCTTACCTTTAGGAAGTTGCAGTCCAGCTGGCTAGCAACAGCTCGTGCCAAGAGTGTTTTTCCAGTGCCTAGAAATATCAAATGTCGTTAGGTTAAAAGCAGAAGCATTTTTAAAAGTCTTTCAACATCATCATCTTGGAGCTAGAAAGATGTCTCCGTGGTAAAGAGCCCACGGTCCAGTTCCCAGCACCTTGTTAGACAGCTTATAATCACCTGCAACTCCACTTCTAGGAGAACTGGCTTCCCTGGGCACACATAGAGCATTCACATACACAGAGACACACAGACACATACAACATAATCCTATTGATAGTAAATTTTCTAAAACTTAAGCTAAATCCTAAATAGAATTTCCTTGTAAACTTTAATTTTAACTTGAGGTGTCACTCCTGATTTTAATTTGAAAATGACTGCAAACATTAAGAATATAACACTAGGGGCTCAGTGGCTAAGAGGACTGAGCTCTTCCCAGGTGACCCAGGTTCAATTCCCAGCACCCACATGGCAGACAGTTCACAACTGCCTGTAACTCCAGTTCCAGGGGGTCTGACAACTTCATAGATATATCCGCAGGCAAAACAAAATAAAAAACAAAAAACAAACCCCCAAAACCCTACTAGTATACATTGTTGAATGATTAAATCAAGCTGATTAACATTATCTATTAACTCACAAGTTTACTTTGTGATGGGAACAATTATAGCCTAGAAATAACCAATACAACAATCGCCGTATTTCTGTAATCGTCTGTAAACTCAATCATCGCCTTCCGCGGCCCCTCTAAAATAAAACCATTCTCTACAATTCCAACTCTCGACAATCTCCCAACAAGCGAGATCATTGGTATTTGTCTTTCTGGGCTGCTCACTCCACTTAGTATCACTTCAAGATTCATCTGTGGTAACACAAACGACAAAATTTACTTCTTTCTGAAGACGAAACCATACTTTACTGTGTACACATGAACACTGTCTTCTCCTTTCACAAGCTGATTGAGGACACTGAGGTTTGCTCTGGCTATTGTGAATATCACTATAACATAACATGGGTGCAAATGTCCCCTAAAGGTCCTGACTCTAGTCGCCTTGCACACTGGCTGCTAGGTCACAGGGCAGTTTTTTTTTTGAAAAACCTCATACTATTTCCTAAAATGGCTGCATCAATTTTCATTCCTATCAGTGATATAGATTTTCTCTTTCTCCGTATCTTCGCCAACACCTGCTATTCATTGCATTCATTCACACATTCACTCCTTCCTTGAAAGCAGCCATTCTAACAGTTGTGACAGCATCTCATTTTCTAATTTTAGGCATAATATAAATAAAAAAAAATATTCTTACAACATGGGCTATGCATACTAAACTTTTTTTTTTTTGGTTTTTTGAGACAGGGTTTTTCTGTAGCTTTGGAGCCTGTCCTGGAACTAACTCTTGTAGACCAGGCTAGCCTCAAACTCAAAGACATCTGCCTGCCTCTGCCTCCAACTGCTGGGATTAAAGGCATGGGCTACCACAGCCTGGCTAACAATTTTTTTTTTAATTATTTATGTTGGGTGGTGGTTTGGGAGGCAGAGGCAGGCAGATCTCTAAGTCTGAAGCCAGCCTGGTCTAAAGAATGAGTTCTAGGACAGCCAGGGCTACACAGAGAAACCTATCTCCAAAACAGGAGGAAGAAAAGAAAGAAGGCTACATTAGCCCTATGAAGAGTGAGCCAGTAAGCAACACCCTCCTTCAGGTCTGAGTCCTGCCCTGACTTCCCAGTGAGACCTAAGAGCTATAAGTTGAAATAAACCCTTTCTTCTCTGAGTTGTTTATGGTCATGGTGTTTATCAAAGAACAGAAACCCTACCTAAGACACACAGATTCATAAGAATAAACTATTTTAAGAGCTAGTTCCAGGACAGGAACCGAAAGCTACGGAGAAACCCTGTCTCAAAAAGAAAAAAAAAAA
>NC_022019.1:3705472-3706913 GCF_000317375.1 Microtus ochrogaster
AAAAAAAAAAAAAAAAAAATTCTAATTTGACTTGAGATCTCAAATTTTATGACTCAACAGTTTGTACCACTCATTTCAATCATTCCAGAAAACTGTAGGCTAAATAATCAATATCTAATCACCATTAAGCAGCAAGCAGTCTGAGTCACCACAGCCTGCAAACTGTCCTTTCAGGTAAAGCCTCTCACTTAGATGGCATTCAAATAATTAATGGAATGCTTTTTCTAAACACACTGTACTTCTCAGCATGCAACTGTCCAGACATACTTTGTTTTCCCACCTGAAAATGTAACAGAGTAACTCCTGCCCTCTAGCAGCACCCTGCAGAGTGAGAGCGCCATCTCCGCTGACACCGCAGGTGTGTGGTGCTCCAGCACAGGGACGACCATAACTGCTGCATGCCAGGGCTGAGCAACTTTACCTACAAGGCCTTTGGACCATCAGGAGATGGAGCACCAGGAAACAGCCAAATAATGTATTAGTCTGATGACAGTAGTTCTGATTCTGAAGGCTCTATCAGAGAGTCTCTGTAAGCTGCTTGTCTCGGGAACGTTCATACCCATGAACTGCAGTTTAAGGACTATAGTCTATAGAATTACATGGCCTGTGACAAGGCACAGAGGGACTCCACATGACTGGCTGGGATTGCCTACATTAAATTCCTATCTTACTACTTTTTCATTCCTTCATCCACTCCTTTATTGAAGAGGCAGAGATAATGATACCAACCTGGTGGTCCATATAGCAAACAGCCTTTTGGAGGTATTATTCCTACACGCTGAAATAATTCTGGGTTTGTAAGAGGTAATTCTATTACCTGAAAAAGAAGTTGCATATTTCTTAAACAGTAAAAATTTTAATATATTTTAAAATATTTAAAGTCTAATACCATGCTTATTAACCTACAAGATGATTTAAATAGTTTTGGGTTTATTTAAGATAGAGATGTCTTAAAACTAAAAACTTAAAAAAAGTTTTGATTATGCACAGGTATATACTTTGTAAAAATTTATTAGAAATGCATATCTAAAACCTGTGCATTTATCAGGTTCACATTTCACCTCAGTAAAAACTGCACTATAAAGAAATCAGAGAAGCTGGGCCTGGTGGCACACGCCTGAAGGACAATGTAGGAGGACCGCAAGGTCAAGTCCAGAGTGAGTACCATACCAAGACCCTGTCTAAGAAGACAAGGTGAGAAAAAACTAGCAACTAGCGTGCAGCTCAGTGGTGGAACGCCTGCCTGCCATATGGGCGGTACTAAGGTGAATAGCTGATATTAAAAAAATAATAGCCAGGAAATAGCCGGGCGGTGGTGGCGCACGCCTGTAATCCCAGCACTTGGGAGGCAGAGACAGGTGGATCTCTGTGAGTTCAAGGCCAGCCTAGTCTACCAAGGGAGTTCCAGGACAGGCTCCAAAGCTACAGAGAAACCCTGTCT
>NC_022019.1:3707043-3709537 GCF_000317375.1 Microtus ochrogaster
CAGGAATGTACAGAGAAATCCTGTCTCAACAAACAAAACAGTAGGGGCTGGAGAGATGGCTCAGCGGTTAAGAGCATTGCATGCTCTTCCAAAGGACCCGAGTTCGAATCCCAGCAACCACATGGTGGCCCACAACCATCTCTTCTAGCAGGCATATATGAAAACAGAATATTGTATCCATAATAAATAAATATTTTAAAAAAACAGTAATAATAATCAGCAAAGAAAAAAACTTTAATAATTTACAGAATACAATGCAAATAGTCACAAAATAAAAAATGATTTGATGTCATAAATGGTCACTGAAAGAAAATATATAAAATTTCCTTTGTTGGCACTGTGTCACAGCCTAAAACAAAAAACAGTTCTATTTCCTACTCTTTAATTCACAGAAAGAAAAATGAAGAGCTGGACATATACTCAGTTGGAAGAGTGCTTATTTAACATGCCAAGGTCCTGGGTTTATCTCCAAAGTGTGCCAGTGAGTGCCTACAACCTCATCTGCAACACTAGGGAGGTGAAAGCAGGGAAACCAGGGGTTCAGAGTAACTTTCAGATACAGTGAACCAAAGGCTAGCATGAGATATATGAGATACTGACTGTCTCCAGGGAGGAGAGGAGAAAGGAAAAATAGGAGAAGCAGGAGGGAAAGAAGGAGGAAGAAAAGAAGGAAGAGAAGGAAAAGGAAGGAGGAAGAGGAAGAAAAGAAAGAAGAAGAGGAAAGGAAGAAGAGGAGGAAGGGGAAAAAGAGGAGGAAAGGAAGGAGGAAAAGGAAGAAGAGGAAGAGGAGGAGGTAGAGGACTGACTATCCAATTCATTCACAGTACCAACCACAGGAGATAAAGTCTATGTGAACTATGCAAGTACATAGACAGATGATCCTCCTCCATCAGGTTAGGATAGCCAAAAGTATAGTGGGATATTATTGTGTTTTAATAAATAAAGTTTGCCTGAGATCAGAGAGCAAAGCAGCCACAGGAGTCAGCCACAGAGGCCAGGTGGTGGTGATACGTGCCTTTAATCCCAGCACTAGGGAGGAATATAAGACAGGTCTCAGACTAAGTCTCAGTCTGAGGATTCGTGGAGGCAGTCTTGCTCATTTCAGTCCGAGGTAGATGTAAGAAGAGTCAGTGGCTGGCTGCTTTTCTGATGTTCAGATTGAACCCCAGTATCTGTCTCTGGGTTTTTATTATTTGTGCTATACAGAAGTGTGGGGAAAAAACCAACTCCCTAAAATATCTAAGGATAAAAAGCATGTGCAGAGGAAATGCAGCAAGGCACTGGTAGGAGGCAAGTGTCATAAAAACATTTCCTCTTCCTTCAGCTTCCTTCCTCTAGCTCAGACATCAGGGTATGCTTTGATTTTCTAATCAGGCTAGTGTTTCCTCAAATATTGCAATGAAAAACTTGATTTCACAAAGCTGCACATGCTACAGCACACTAGAGGATTTTATGAAGTCAGTTCTACCTTCTCTTTTATCTGTACCCCAGAGATCAGACTCAGGTTACCAAGCTTGTAGGGCAAGCATCTTTACTGGAGATGCTATCTTAACAGCTCAAGAAGCCTATACTTTAATAACTGTTTCAGAAAGTGTAATGAGCCGAGGTCTAAGAATTATGAATGACTATGAACTACCTACCCAAGAACTACTCCCAACCCTTCTCAGTCATTCCTACTTGCATCAGGAAAACAATGTAACTTCCTGGGTCAGGAGACAAGGAGATCCCAATAGGATTCATCACTTAAAAGCTTAAAAATTCAGTCTGATGGTGGTGGTTCTTGCCTTTAATTCCAGCACTCAAGAGGCAGAGGCAGGTAGATTTCTGTGAGTTCAAAGCTAGCCTGGTCTACAAAGGGATTTCAGGACAGTTAGGGCTACACAGAGAAACCAAAAAAGTTAAAAAAAAAATAAAAATAAATATATTAAAAACTTAAGTCACTTCTACAGCCAGTATTTTCCTAAAGAGCAAAAAACAGTTTGAATAAAATAAAAAACGTAAATGCTACGGCAAAGGTAACAATAATCCTATTGGACGGAGATGTTAACATTACTGGCTTTATAGAAAAATCACATAGCGCTTTGCCCTACGAGCTCTGACCCAAGTACACTAAGACACTGAGAACTATAAATGGCAAGGGCATTAGACTGTATCAGTTATTCTCGGCTTTCCCCTACATTCTTCTCTTTTGTCATAAAAGAGATTTTCCTAACACCAAACATCTCCAAAATAATATGGACCAGCTATGCCTATAGCCAGACAGTCACTGCTACTGCCAGCTAGAGTTTCCTGTGTGTAATATTACATCTTGTTTCTCTCTTCAGGTACCCTAAAAGCAGTACTGCAGTAGTCTTAGATAAAGAAACACAACACCCACCTCTCTTAACTCCCGAATCTGCTCTGACAGCCCTCCAATCTCAGAATAAGAAACATTTCCAGGGTCCTCATGAGACATGTTATAAACCAAAGGATCCACCTCTCTTGGCAAATATCT
>NC_022019.1:3710079-3712048 GCF_000317375.1 Microtus ochrogaster
AAAAAAAAAAAAGAAAGAAAATCTTCCCTGTGAAAATGAAACTCAAAGTAAACAATAAGAATAAGAAACCCACCTCATTATGGTTAGTGTAGTCATATCCAAAGCAACTCTCGTTCCTGGCTTCAGCTTACTTTTATCAAGCTAGTTTTATAAAACAAAAAGGTCACACAAACATTTAAAAAGGAAAACACTACTCAACATTCAGAAGTCGTATTTAATAAATCACAAAAGCCCCAAATATCATATTATAAATGCCCTGTCAATAAAAGGGCTAATAAAGCAGTAATTCTGAAGTTCTTTCTATGTGTCCCTTATAAGGACGCCCTTTGTGCAAACTCAGCGTGAAGTCAGAGATCACTAATACATAAAATCTGGGGTAACAATTGCCTTTTTTAGTTTTTTAAACTTTTTTTTACATTTATATGTATAAACAATAGTGTGCATATATAGAAAGAGGACAATTTGCAGGAATTGGTTCTCTCCTTCTACCATTACCATGGGTTCTTGATATTGAATTCATGTGGCCAGGCTTGGTGGCAAGTGTCTTTATCCATTGAGGTAGCCACGATTTTGAAGAAAAGACAGATTTTGAGATTTTATTCTCAAGGCTCATTACTTAATATAATTTTGTTCATTATTTTGATTCAAAATCTATAGAAAAAAAAGTTACTTTGGGAACTGGTACCAGAATATTTACAGGGGAAAAAAAATCCCTTAGTGAACATTTGGGTGAGAGGAAGGGAAAATAGCTTGTAAGTATGTATATCCATTAAATATATTTTTAAAATCTTCTAGAAGGAAACATGTACATGCATAATCATAAAAGATAAGGAAAGCCATTGTTTCCTCTCAAGAGATTTCCATCAATATACTAAGGAAGGCAAGCCTGTGGTGGTGGCACTGGCATTTAATTCCAGGCCTGGAGGGCAGAGGCAGGAGGATCTCTGAGTTCAAGGCCAGCCTGGTCTACCAGAAGGAGTTCCAATACAGCCATGACTACACAGAGAAACCCTGTGTTGAAAACCAAAACCAACCCAAACCCAACCAAAACTAAAACCTAAGGAATGCAGAAACAAAACAAAAAGTCAACTACCTCATCTTTGTACACAACAGACCTTACACTAAGTACACCAGGTCGAATAATTTATCAGCACACCTCTGCATGGTAACTTACTGGACATTATATTCAACTAATGCACATTATACTTAAGATATCACTTGTCAGAAATAAAAAAGTTACTTTCCAATAGTTTCAAAATTGTTTGCCATTACATTTTCAAAATCATAACCTACTCTGTATAAGACTTTACAATGAACTACAAATTTTGGAGATTGTGCTCATTAAAACTAAAATAACCCAACCAAAATAGTTACTGATAATGTCACTGACTAAATCAATTAAAAGTATTGAGTCCTTTATTAATTGCCAGACCAAGAACTGACTCTCATGTCTGGAAAGTTTCTTGGTGCCCAAGCTCAAGCACATAGCATTTTTAGAGACAAAACCTTAATGATTAATGACATCAGTGCTGGAGGGGGGGAGGGGAATTAGTGTGGGATTTGGAGTTGCCTAGTAACATCTGCTTCTTTGTAAGGTCCATCAGTATCTTCCAGGCACTACATAATCATATTTGGACCATGGTCAAGGTTGTGGATAGTCCCAGAAGCATTGTCAAGGGGTGGAAGGCTGAGAAGTGACCAGGCAGGGACAAAATAACACCAGGAGAGAGTGGTGTGACCTTAGTCATTTCAAAATTAAGTAAGGGGTAAGGAAATGGCTCAGCTTGCAAGAGCACTGTCTACCTCTCTTCTGTAAAAAGCCAGGCACGGCTACTGATTTAGCCCAGAGTTGGTAGGTAGAGAGAGGCAGATCCCAAGATCACTGGCCAGCCAGACTAGCCAAGACTTCTATATAAAACTCTGTTTCAAAGCAGTAACACAGAGGATGATGTCCTGGCCTTTCTTTTTT
>NC_022019.1:3712853-3718971 GCF_000317375.1 Microtus ochrogaster
TTGTGAGCCACCATGTGGTTGCTGGGAATTGAACTCAGGACCTTTGGAAGAGCAGGCAATGCTCTTAACCACTGAGCCATCTCTCCAGCCCGCCTGTAATATTTCTTAAATGTTTATCTTATGTATATGGATGCTTTGCCTGCATGTACGCTATGTTAACACGTGCATGCCTGGTGCCTGCAAAAACCAGAAAAGGATGTCAGATCCCTTGGGAATGGAGTTCAGATGGTTGTGAGCCCATTTGTGGGTGTTGGGAACCAAACCTGGGATCTTTGGAAGAGCAGCTCTGAACTGCTGAGCCATTTCTCCAGCCCCCAGACTTGTAGGATTTGATTAGAATACTATTCAGTTATACACTGAAATCCTAACATTAGATTCAGTCTCAGTGTTAAATACTGTTCCAGAATCATGCTGTATCAATGTTTGAAAATCTGAACTTGGAAAAATGGCATATGTTACCCTAGCACTCAGGAGACCAAGGCACCAGTACTGTTAGTTTAAAATCAACATGAGCCACACAGCAAGATACAGTTGCATAAAACAAAACCAACAATGAAAGCATAAATTCAATATGAGAAATGTTCAGAGTCTTCAAGTCAATGCTTAAAACACTTCCTAAAGAACAGAATGGTGTGCAGACTGCAGGTGTACTGGATCACTCTCAGTCACTTGTCTAATGTCTGCAAAGTGAAATTCAAAGGTATTTCAATTTGCCTATTCTAGGCCGGGCGATGGTGATGCATGCCTTTAATCCCAGCACCTGGGGTGCAGAGGCAGGTGGAGCTCTGTGAGTTCGAGGCCAGCCTGGTCTAAAGAGTTAGTTCCAGGACAGGCTCCAAAGCTACAGAGAAACCCTGTCTCAAAAACAAAAAACAAACAAACAAACCCAATTTGCTTATTCTGGTCTAAATGCCCGCCTATAAAATTAACTACTGTAGAGTCTATAAGTACCATTTTTGAATATTTAAATGTAAAACACAGGTAGCCTAACATGTTTAACCCTCTTCAAGAAAGACATTATATTAAAGCATTTTTCTAATTATAAAATGCTTTGATTTCTAAGTACTCATATCTGACTAAGAATGTGAAACAGCAGGGAAGGAGAAATTCCAGGAGCAAAATCTGACTTGAATCCAGGCTTTGCTAATCATTTGCTGCGTCTGAACAAACCACCATTGGGAGTTATGGGCACAATGCCTGACCTGCCATCTCAAGAATTAAGTAACTTATGTGTAAGTACCCTTTCTGTTACAGAGCCTTATACAAACGCAAAGTATTACCTGACGACGACAACCTACGACGTATCTTGGTCCATTTGTGGCTTTAACAATGACTAGAAAAAGAACAAATTGAAAAACAAAGTTAGAAAACAAATATAACTACATCTACGTTGGGTACAGTTTTACCTCTGACCTCCAAGAACAGGAAACACCAACTTTGCACTGCTGTCACTAGAAGAGGCACTACAGGGCTACCCTGATAGCTCATCAAATAAAGCCCACTGACCCAACTGATTCCAATCCCTGGGTCTCATTGGTGAGAGAGGAAAACCAACTCCCCCAGGTTGTTCTCTGATCTCCGCATGTGTGCTGCAGTACATGAACACACACCCTCACACATTTTCACAAACGGAGAAATGTAACAAAAATTAAAATAGCTTCCAATGACGGTACACAACTTTAATCCTGGCACCAGGAAAGCAAGGCCAGCCTGTTCTACAGAGTCAGCTGCATCCAGAGCTACCTAGGACCTGATCTCAAAAATCAAGACAAAATAGGCATTTCAAAAGTTGGGGAGGGACTGAGTCTTTTTGGGTTTGTTTTTTAACTAATTAGTAAATTAACCCACTTACATTTTTCTTCTGTTAACTGTTTAAGCACTTCACCCACAATCTACGAAAGAAAAAAGTCACATTACCTTCAGCCAACAGCTTTAAAAAAAAAAAGGTGAATTACTCATTCACTTTCAAACTTATAACCTACCTGCCCAACACTTTGTAGTGCCTTCAGATCGTTTTCAGACTTCTCATACTGCTTGGTAAGTTCTTTTAACTGTTCCCTTACTGAAATAATAAAATGTCAACATTTTAAATTAAACAAGAACTGCGTTGAAATGTTTACTCATGTATCGTTCACTTTATGTAGGTTTCATACTCACTGTACCAAACTACAAAATATGACATCCTGCCACCGCCGGATTGCTACAAAACTAAATGATAATCTGTGGAAACAGATCTTTCACTGCTACCCGGGACCACCTGGCTTACTCTATGTTTGCCCATACTAAAGTCAACCAACGCAATTCTTCACCGAATCATAGAAGCTGCGGCCTTTTTTCATATAACTCAACTATGCAGGATTTCAAAACCCAAGTGCTCAGGGTGGGCGAATTGGGCAGCTCGTATAAAAACTGAGGAAAGACGAGAAAGGTTATTACGGCCACTAGACCCTTTTTCTTTAAGGCTTCACGACTGGCTTTCTGCTCACTGAGTCCCACGTCCTGCTGGAGCTTCTTTGACCCAAGCGTCTTCCCGTCCCCGGGTCCCGAGACTCCAATTCTACTTTCCTTGCACCTGGGATAAAGTCCCCAGCCCACTTGATCCCCATTCCTCTAGTCCTCCCCTCCCCTTCCACCTCAGAACTGTGGCTATTCCCTATGCCACCTGGACCGGGACCGGGAGCGGGCCATTTCCACAGTCGAGGCTGTGCTGCACCCCAGCTCAGGGCGGGATGACAAAGCGCCTTGCCCTGGACTCAGGCCTTCCCAAACCGGGCGCTCTGTTTTCGGGCTCGGCCGAAGCCTCCGCTCTATCAGAGACGGAAGTGGGTCCAGGCATGAGAGAGTGTGGAAAGGTTCACTCACGCTCCTTAAGACGGCCGTCTATCTCCTTGTGCTCTAGCAGCTTCTTGCGGTAGTCCTGAAGCGCCTTATCTCTAGGGTCCGCCATGATGAGAAGCCGTCGCTCATAGGGGATGCCGGGAATGGCCATGGCAGCCCGGGCGGGGGAGGGGGCGGGGCGAGGGGGCAGAGGCGGTCCGAGGGCGGGATCTCTGTGGCACCGCCCCTTCCGCTTGGCTCGCATCTCGCTTCCGGTGACCGCGTCGTTTAGCCTAGAAAGCGCAGGAGGCCTCCGGCCGCACCGTCCCCTGCAGGCCAGAGTGGGAAAAGCCGGGCGCCGCTATAGACTGACCTCGGTATTAAGTCACTGCTTTCCTGGAACCGCCAAAGGCTCTGTGAGCTTATGCCACACGACTGCAAGTGCCCACAGAGGCCAGTAGATGGCGTCGGATCTTCTGGCACTATAATTACAAGCAGCCGTGATTTTTTAAAATTCTTATTTATTTTATTTTATGCATATGAATGTTTTACTTGCATGTAGGTATGTGCACCACAAATGTGCCTGGTGCCAAAAGAGGTCAGAAGAAGCCCCTGAAACTGGAGTTACAGAGGGTTGTGAGCTGCTTTATGGCTACTGGGACTCCAACCCAGATTCTCTGCCAAGTGCAAGGAGTACACAGGGTGGTGGCTGCGCACGCCTTTATTCACAGGAGGCAGAGGTAGGCAGAGCTCTGAGTTCGAGGCCAGCCTGGTCTACAGAGTGAGTTCCAAGTTTGCTTCCCAGTATCCACACCAGTGACTCACAACATCCTGTAAATCCAGCTCCAGGGCATCTGCTGTCCTCCTCTGGTGTCCACAGACAACTGCATTCATGCATGTGAGTACACACACACACACACACACACACTCATGCACGCATGCACACCACGATTAGAATAAATCTCAAAAATAGTCTAAGAAATGTCACCAATACTCAAAGAAGTTTAAATATAAGAGTAAAATAGAAGGGATATGAAAATATAGGATGGTCTTAGTTTATTTGAGAGTCATTCATAGTAATATAACAGAGGACTAAAGAAATGGCTCAGTGGTTAAGAGTACTGACTGCTCTTGCAGAGGAGTGGAATTCAATTCTCAACAGTTACATAGCAGCTTACAACCTTCTATAGTCCAGCCCCAGGGGGTCCAATACTCTCTTCTTGTCTCCAAGAGTACTGCGCACATGCACATAGTGCACAGATATACATGCAGGCAAAACACCCATATGCAAAAAATACTAAATAAAAATGTTTAGCCGGGGGGCTGGAGAGATGGCTCAGTGGTTAAGAGCATTGCCTGCTCTTCTAAAGGTTCTGAGTTCAACTCCCAGCAACTACATGGTGGCTCACAACCATCTGTAATGAGGTCTGGTGCCTTCTTCTGGTCTGCAGACATACACACAGACAGAATAATGTATACATAATAAATAAATATTTTTTTAAAAAAAAATGTTTAGCAGGGCGATGGTGGCGCACGCCTTTAATCCCAGCACTTGGGAGGCAGAGGCAGGCGGATCTTTGTGAGTTCGAGACCAGCCTGGTCTACAGAGCTAGTTCCAGGACAGCCTCCAAAGACACAGAGAAACCCTGTCTTGAAAAACAAAAACAAATAAAATAAAATAAAAATAAAAATGTTTAAATTAAGTTCAGACTTAAGACCTCATAAATCACACATAGTCTTCCAATCTGCACCCTATAATTTACTACTGATGGGTCTGATGATTTTAGAATGTGTGCACAGCCATGACCCTTACCACTTTAGGAAATGGAGCCTAATTTCTCTTCCCCAGACCAGTGACTTCCTCCTGATGATTAAAGTGGATGTGGCAGCCAGCATACACCTGCTGAGCCTGGGTCATTATAAAAAACCGAGGCTTCCCTTCTACTCTCCCGTGGGTCACTCCCTCAGGGGGAAGCCAGCTGCCAACCACAAGGCTACATCAACAGAAAGTCCCACATGGGAAGAAAAGTCAACAGGGAAGCGAAGCCTCCTGCCAACAGTCATACAAGTGAATTGTTGTCTCAAGGTGTCCAGCCCTGGGATGACTTCAGAAGAATGCAGCCTTACTCTTGATTGCAACAGCGCAAGACTGAGTCACAGAGCTCAGCTCAGTCATCAGCTCCTAGCTGCTGGCCCAGCAGAGCTATGAGGTGAAATGTTTGTGGTTTGAAGTCACTAAATCTGGGAGTAAATTGTTACACAGTGATAGGTACAATAGAAACTGCTTTTTTTTTTAAAGAGAGAAATCAGAAGATAGATAGGCAAGCAGCAAATATTTTGGCTCACATATCACATGTGACCCCCAAGGTTTTGCTTCATGTTTTTATGAAATTCATGGACTCATAATTCCTCATACGTCAGCCTCCTAAGTTATTTGGTAATAGCCAGGACGACTGGGATATGCTGTGGGTGGCCAGTACACTCTCAAGTGTTGAGAAGTTGTTTATCCCATACACGCATTCCAAATATCTACCAAAATGCCCTTAATCAGATGTGTCTGTTTGCTAAGCAATAAGATGCTTAGGTGGGAATGTAAACTAAGTTCCTAGGCTTCTGAGAAATATCCTTATTTGAATCAGCAAGATGAATCTTACGAAGAGCAATAGTGTGGCCATAACTCTTGTTTTCATCAAAGTATCATATACAGAGAATCTTTTAAAATGCTACAAAGATTCAAGTGGAAAAGAGCTGGACACGCCTTGATACACGGTGTGGGTTGGCCTGGAACTTTCTGAAATCCCTGAGCTTTAGTCTCCTACACTGTGGTGTTCCTGGCATCCACCATGACACCAAGCCTCAAACTTTCTATCTCAGCTTCCCAGAGAACCACAATTGCACACCTGTCTACTATGCCTACTTAAAAATAGTTACATCTTAAGTCTGCCTTCAGATATGATTATCAGTCTGTCTGGGTTTATAATTCTGTCAAGATTTTGAAGGTTCTTGTTCATTGTCCTATGGCTTCTAGAATGTTCTGATTCTCAGTTCTCCATAAGGAAGCAGGCTTCTGGCCTTTCACTCTAAGCGCTGGTCCTGATAGAGACATTTTCCAGTCCGTATGCTGGGTACCCAGTGGACCGTGAGTCTAGGGAGTTCATCATCCTTCCAGTTTGTCTTTCTTGTTGCTGAGTTCTGGATCATTCTCTCTGTCTTCATATTTTCACTTGGTGGTTAGATTCTGTTCTTTTAAGTTTTTCATCTCATCTCCCCGCTTCCTCCCACCCCTCTCTCTGTCGTTTTT
>NC_022019.1:3719071-3721360 GCF_000317375.1 Microtus ochrogaster
AAGGTTTCTCTGTGTAGCCCTGGCTGTCCTAGAACTCGCTCTGTAGACCAGGCTGGCCTCAAACTCAGAGATTTGCCTGTTTCTGCTGGAATTAAAGGCATGCACCACTCCCACCTGACTTCATTTCTCTTTTTTAAAATTATATTTTATTTATTGTGTGTGTATACGTGTGGTGCCTTTGTTCATTTGTCATACAGGTCCTGGGCACTCAACTCAGGCCTTCAAGTTTGGTGAAAAGAGTCTTTTACTCACTGAGCCATCTCCCTGGCCCTCCCATTTTTTTTACTCTCCCTCTGCCTTTTTATAAATTTTTTTTCTTAATGTGTGAAGCCCCTCTTCACCTTTTTAAATGGGATAATTATTAGAAATCTTTCGTTTTAAAGAGAGAGGTATTAGAAATGAAGCTGGAAGTAAGTGGTGTCAGATCTTGGGGAACTTTGTCATGCTGAGAGCCCTGAACTTTCAAACTGGGAGCATTGCTAGTTTTAAAGTAGTTGTGTGATCAGATTTACCTTTTGAAGTGGAGTTACAGGTAATGTGAGCCAATCGATGTGGATGTACGGAACCAAATGGGGTCCTCTGCAAGAGCAATATGCACGCATAACTGTGAAACCATCTCTTAGGGTCCAAGTTTGGAGATTTTTATGTCTGTTACATGCTTAGCTTCTTCTGTTTGTTTTGTCTGGAGGCAGGGCAGCACTCTACAGCCAGGGCTAGCTCCAGAGATGGATAAAGAGTTGAGTAGGATGAGGGGAGTGGGAAGAGAGTAAGTGCTCTCTTAAGCTGAACCCTGCAGGTGTTCTGGGTGGAGCTTAACAGTGTTTCCAAAAATCCATTTTTGTTTGGTTCAGAATTTTTCATCTTTTCCCTGGACCATTCCGAATCAGTAATCTTTGAGTCTGTAGCCACTCCTGACTGCACAGTCTGGCTTTGAGATGTTCTCTGCATGAACCTGAATGGCTCTACATACTGAAGAAGCTGGTTGTTGGAGCCCGAGTTTGCCATCATTTCCCCTACATCCATACCTCTTTGTAAATTTTTCCCTGTTAATTTTAATCGTATTGTGTTCTCACCCTCAGGAAAAATTATTGTTGTCCTCTAATGGCCTGCAATTGGCTTCTTGTCTTCTCAGCTTACAACATTTCCTCTAATCTGTTTTTGGGGGATTTTTTTTTAGATGTTATAATTATGAATGATTAAAATAGCAAGTTTTTTTTATTAATATTTTTTGAGCTCTACATTTTTTTCTGATCCCCTCCCTGCTTCTCCCCTCCCTCCATCAACCCTCCCACAAGGTCCCCTTGCTCCCAATTTACTCAGGAGATCTTGTCTTTTTCTACTTCCCATGTAGATTAGATCTATGTAAGTCTCTCTTAGTGTTCTCATTGTTGTCTAAGTTCTCTGGGATTGTGATTTGTAGGCTGGCTTTCTTTGCTTTATGTTTAAAAATCACCTATGAGTATATGTGATAATTGTCTCTCTGTGTCTGGGTTACCTCACTCAAAATAATGTTTTTTAGCTCCATCCATTTTCCTGCAAGATTCAAGATGTCGTTATTTTTTTCTGCTGTGTAGTACTCCAATGTGTAAATATACCACATTTTCCTTATCTATTCTTCAGTCAAGTAGCATTTAGGTTGCTTCTAGGTTCTGACTATGACAAACAAAGCTGCTATGAACATAGACGAGCACATATCATTGTGGCATGGTTGAGCATCCTTTGGCTATATACCCAAAAGTGGTATTACTGGGTCTTGAGGAAGGTTGCTTCCTAACTTTCTGAGAAATCACCACACTAACATCCAAAGAGGCTGTACCAGCTTGCATTCCCACCAGCAGTGCAGAAGTGTTCCCTTTTCCCCACATCCTCTCCAGCATAAGTTGTCATCAGTGGTTTTGATCTTGGCCATTCTTACAGGTGTAAGATGGAATCTCAGAGTTGTTTTGATTTGCATTTCTCTGATGACTAAGGATGTTGTCTTTCAACCATTTTAGATTCCTCTGTTGAGAGTTCTCTGTTTAGGTCTGTACTCCATTTTTTATTGGATTATTTGTTCTTTTGTTGACCAATGTCTTGAGTTCTTTGTATATTTTGGAGATCAGCCTTCTGTCTGATGTGGCGTTAGTGAAGATCTTCTCCCATTCTATATGTTGTCATTTTGTCTTGTTGACCGTGTCCTTTGCTTTACAGAAGCTTTTCAGTTTCAGGAGGTCCCATTTATTAATTGTTTCTCTCAGTGTCTGTGCTGCTGGGGTTCTATTTAGGAAGTGGTTCCCTGTGCCAATGTGT
>NC_022019.1:3721738-3735308 GCF_000317375.1 Microtus ochrogaster
GTTTTTCGAGACAGGGTTTCTCTGTGGCTTTGGAGCCTGTCCTGGAACTAGCTCTGTAGACCAGGCTGGTCTCAAACTCACAGAGATCCACCTGCCTCTGTCTCCCGAGTGCTGGGATTAAAGCCACCATCGCCCGTTGTTAGAAGTTCTTTTATTGCATAGGATTGTTTTGGCTATCCTGGTTTTTTGCTTTTCCTTATGAAGTTGAATACCGTTCTTTCGAGGTCTTTGAAGAATTTTTCTGGGATTTTGATGATCATTGCGTTGAATCTGTAGATTGCTTTTGGTAAGATTGCCATTTTTACTATATTAATTCTGCGTACCCAAGAGCATGGCTCCCAGGGACTGGATTTGCTCCTGGCTTCCCAGTGGAGCTTGTTTGCTCTCTGTCCTAGGTAGCTGGTTCTGTTCCACTGCAGTTCCGGTGGAGATCGCTGACTCTGAGTCAGGTCACTGGCTCAATCCTGGTCAGCCAGTGTCCTGGGACTGAGTTGGCTTCCGGGACTGGATTTCCTCCAGGCTTCTGCTCCAGGTGGAGCTTGTTTCCTCAGGCCCTCTCTCTCCTAGGTAGCTCATTCAGAGCCACTCCTGTGGGATTTCTAATCTGTTTTTTTAAACAACACATTGTCGTGTGAGCTTAAGCTGTCATTACCCTTTTAGATTTGTTATTTGCTCAGTTTACTTGTACAGTCAGCAATCCACCCTGGAGTCACCTTGTGAAACACACACTCTCCTGAGCAAGAAGGGCTGAGGAAGCTAAAAATAGCCAATCAAGATCTCTACCTTTTGATGAATGCAGAAAACCTATACATCAACAGGTGTATTTTATCTCATATAGTAAGAACAATTACGGAAGCATAGAACAGAAGAAAAATCACAAGTCTGGAAACTCATTTCAAGTGAGAAAAGATGTAAAACTTGAGACAAGGCATGGGGGGAAAATTGTTAACAATGCATCATTTTAAAGAGAAATGCAGCAAACAAAGCTGGAGATCATAAGGGACCTTGAATGTCAGGTTAAGAGGCTTGAGCTTAACTTTCCAAATGGTTGGGCGCATTGGAAAACTTACAATTGTAATTTGAGAAACTGGGCTGGGTGAAGAATTTTGTGTGTGTGTGTGTGTGTGTGGAAATAAAGTAGGTGAGAAAGAATAAGGACAGGCCCGGGGCGGTGCTGCATGCCTTTAATCCCAGCACTTGGGAGGCAGAGGCAGGCGGATCTCTGTGAGTTCAAGGCTAACCTGGTCTACAAGAGCTAGTTCCAGGACAGGCTCCAAAACCACAGAGAAACCCTGTCTCGAAAAACCAAAAAAAAAAAAAAAAAAAAAAACAGTAAGGACCAGAGCTCAGTTCTTCCTCATGAAAGTAGAGAAGGAAATTTGAAGATGCATGAAGAGAACAGACATGGCTTATCAAAAGGATGTGAAAGATAAACAGAGAGAAGCCCAAAACATCTTTCTGCTTTCCAGATGACTGGCCACAAACGTTCTCGTCCAATAGACCACTGAATTGTAAAGCTAAAGGGTGAGATCTGAGCTAGAAATATACGCTTGGGAGTCTGCAGTGTAGAGAGAGCATTTAGAACTATGGGACTAAGCAATTTCCTTGAAGAGAGTGCACTGATACTAAAAGATAGATGGGATCCTAAGGAGTGGTCCCATCTTAAAGGTGGACTGTGGGAACGATCATGAAGTTATAATTAGACAGTATCAGGAAGGTACGAGGAGAGCAGAGTGTGATGGCCTGTTACCCTAGCACTTGGCAGGCTGGGGAAGAAGGATGGTAGAGTCTAGCCTGAGCTATATGGTGGGACAGACAAAGGAGAGGAAGTCATGAAGAAAAGCATTTCCTACAACGTACATTGAGCCAGGCAGTGGTGACACACGCCATTAATTCCAGCACTGGGGAGGCAGAGGCAGGTGGATCTCTGTGAGTTCAAGGCCAGCCTGGTCTACAGAGTGAATTCCAGGACAGCCAGGGCTACACAGAGAAACCCTGACTGGACAAAACAACAGCAACAACAACAACAACAAAAACAAAAACAAAAAAAACCAAAAAACCCCAAACCCAAACCCAAACCAAAATCAAAAAAACATGATCCCTTGAATTTGTTTTTTTTTATTTTTTAATTTTTAAAGACTTATTTATTTATTATGTATACAACATTCTGCCTCCATGTATACCCGCACACCAGAGGAGGGCACCAGATCTCATTACAGATGGTTGTGAGCCACCATGTGGTTGCTGGGAATTGAACTCAGGACCTCTGGAAGAACAGCCAGGGCCCTTAACCACTGAGCCATCTCTCCAGCCCGATCCCTTGAATTTGAAGAGAGAGGAATCAGGACTGTAAAATGCAGCATATATTTCCTGGAAAACTGTCACTGGGTTCAGTGATAATGTCGCTTAATGAGGCATAGCAGAACTGGTAACCTGGAAACCACAGTGGGGGTGGAGACAGGAATGGGAAATTAAGAAGTGAAGTCAGACCATAATCCACAGCTTGCTTGTTCAGGAACTTTACATAAAGACAGCTTAACTGCCTGTGCCTTCCCACTCGGAGAGTGCTAATCATATGGCAAGGAAGGCCTGACAATATGACATTTGTCTTCAGGAAAGATTAGATAAAAGAGTCTTGTCATGTGGTACCAAGTCTTTAAGGTTTTGCTTAGTCATTCTTCCTTAACTATATCGTTTACTTTCATTTTTTTCTTCTTGTGTGTTTAATGCTGGAAATGATTTAGGCACTGAATTTCCTGTAGATGCCTTCCTATTCTTTTTTGAAAGACTGGCTCAAGCTACTTCTTGCTTTGCTCATTAAAAAAAATAATAGCTGTTATTTACATAGCAATCAGGATTCCATCAAGAAATGCTGTGTGCATTAAAAAACAAAACAACAAAACAAGAAATGCTGTGTGTATTAAGTCTGTCATGCTGTTGTTCTAGTGGTAGAATAACAAAGATGTGATCTTGTTTCCCCTCCCCAAAACGTAATGTTGTTGAACAAAGTTGTAACAGATGGGGGGAGCTGAGGTTCCAGAATCAAAGACTGAACTTTGTATTCTGTGGCACTTGGGAATGTTTACTGGAAGACTAGCTAGTTATTTCATGGGTTCTCACACACTCTACATGAGTGCCCAGGAAGGCACTGAAGAAGCAAACACACTCAAAAGACTAATTGGAAGGTTCTTGGGTAGCTTCAGTGATATTCAACGCAAGAGGAAGCTGACTCTATTAACTCACACCCGGCTCACAGGCTCTCGCATCAGTGTAAGGTCTTAAGCTGTATCATGCTTGCTTCCAATGCACTCTCCTTACTCAGTACGCCCCCTTTCTTACCTTGTCTCTCATTTTTGATGGCTGATACTTGGTCATAAGAAAGCTATTCATTCAAAACTGAAAAGACTCGGAGTCTCTGGCATGTTTGAGACAGAGGCCATGCTTAAGGGGTTCAAGTGTCTGCAATTCCGTGGTAGAAATATGAAAAAGAAAATGTTATCCAAGATGTTACACAAATGTCAACCATGAAGAGTGCAGGTATCTCTTCAGTATAGAACTTTCAACGCTCGGATGTATACACAGAAGTAGGATATTTACACAAACGATCACATTCGGAATTCCATGTTTAGTCTTACATAGCCCAACTGGATCCAAACTCACAATGATCCTCCTGCTTTGGTCTTTCTTCTCTTTTTCCTCCTTCCTTTTTTCCTTTCCTTTTCCTTTTCTTTTCTTTTTTTTTTTGAGAGGGGTCTCGCTGTGTAGCTCTGGCTTTTCTGGAACTATGTAGCCTGGGCTGTTCCTGAACTCAGAGATCCACCTACCTCTACTGGAATTAAAAGAATTAAATACCAGTATGACCGACTTTATTAGCCATTTTTTGTTGCTTGCTTGGGACTTTTTAAAATTGTGTGTGTTTTCTGGTGTTGGCGGGGTGGGATGCGGTGGGTGGACTGGGGGGTGGGAGTGGGGTGGTTCTAGTCAGGGTTTCTGTGTGTAACAGCCCTAGCTGTTCCGGAACTCACTCTGTAGACCAGGCTAGCCTTGGATTAAAGGTATGGCTGAGCCTGGGATTCTTAACATAGATTAGGCTGACCCTAAACTTGTGTTGGGACTATATTTTGGGCCACTCATCTTTTTGATAATATTCCAAGAGGTATAAGTAGGCACCTCATTGCGGCTCTAATTTATACTTCCCTGATGGTTAGTGGTGTTGAAGACCTCCACACAGACTTCTTTTCCACAGGACCCAGCCTTTGGGAAAAGGCCTGCTCAGCTCCTTTCCCATATTATTGTACTTGTTATAGAGTTGAGTCCTTTATATTCCCATACTTATTTAAGCATTACACATAGTAGCTAGGAGCAGTATAGTGTCCATCAGTGGATGAACACACATGTAGTTCACACGTGTGTACATCCCCACAGAGGCTGTGCAGGCGTATAAGGAAGGGGATGCTGGGACACAGCTGCAACACCGCTGTAGCCGGAGATCACCACGCTAAGTGGAATGAGGCAAGTGCAGATGGAGAAGAACTGTGTGATCTCACTGTGTGAAACTTTAAAATCTAATCTCATGGCATTTGTAGGAAAGTGGTACCCAGAGGCTGGTGGGGGCAGAGGAAGGCTGGGGAAAGGAGAGTTGGTCTAAAGGTACAAAGTTACAGCTAGAATTCGGAAGCTTTACTATGGCATTATGTGGAGACTGCAGTTTAATATACCATGTATTTTGAGGGTACGAACAGATTTTTTTCAAACATTCTCATAAGAAAATCTGTCGAGGTGATGGATATATTCATTTGACTGATTGATGGAGGAGGGTCATCTTTCTATCTGTTGTTTCATTGGTTAAGTAATAAAGAAACTGCTTGGCCTCTGATAGGGTAGAATTTAGATAGGCAGAGTAAACAGAACAGAACGCTGAGAGAAAGAAGCTGAGTCAGTGAGTTGCCATGATTCTCCCACTCCAGATAGATGCAGGTTAAGATCTTTCCTGGTAAGCCAGCTCGTGGGCTACATAGATTATTAAAAATGGGTTAGATTAATATGTAAGAGCTAGCCAATAAGAGGCTGGAACTAATGAGCCAAGCAGTGTTTAAAAGAATACAGTGTCCGTGTAATTATTTCGGGTAAAGCCAGCCGTGAGGGCGGCCGGGTGCCGGGGACGCAGCCCTGGCAGCTCCTATTACAACTGATTCTTCCTACAAGGTGCATATAGATTGAAAACATCATATTGTACCCCATTAATATACATACTTATTAATGAATTAAAAATAAAATTGAAAAGTTGCTTGTAATGGCACCAGCCTTTAATCTCTGCACTAGGGAAGCAGAAATAGGTTGATCTCTGTGTGATTGAGGCCAGACTGGTCTATACAGCAAGTTCCAGATCAGTCAGGACTACACAGTGAGACTCTTTATCAAAATAAAAAGCACCCCCCCAAGCAAACAAAGTAACAAAGAATGAAAAGATGACCTTGTCATTTCCATGGGTGTCCTCCATACACAGGGGCTGAGCCTTGTGCATCTTTTACCTCCAAAGTCAAGCTCAGCTCTGCAAATTATATTGAATTGAAACTTACCTGGAATCTGAAACTGTGTGAAAAGGACACCAGGTAAACCGCCTTAAAAACGGAGAATGTGTCCGGGGTAGTGGTGCACTCAGAGCTCGAAGCAGCCTGAGTTCAAGGTCAGCCTGGTGTTTAGAGTGAATTGCAAGACAGACTTCAAGAAAAACAACAAAACAAACAAACAAAGACAGGGTGTGGGGAAGGGGGAGAATGTGCTCTGACTCTAGAAAAGGTAAGTAAGAGTTGCATTATAGATATAATTCCAGATAAGCAAGGAGGCCATTCTATCTTAGTATGTGCACAAGACATGCTATAGGTGCAGGGTTTCCACTGCCTGGCTCCTGTCCTTGTTAACACTGGCTGTTCCCATTTCCACTTAGGAAAAGAAAGGGTGGTCTGTACCTTGCTGTGGCTGTGAATGTGCATAGTTCACAGAAAACACACTATTTTATGAATAAATCTTAAGTTGAGTACACGTTGGGCTAACATCGTCCCTCTACTGTCTTTTTTTTTTTTTTTGGTTTTTTCAAGACAGGGTTTCTCTGTGGCTTTGGAGCCTGTCCTGGAACTAGCTCTGTAGACCAGGCTGGTCTCGAACTCACAGATATCCGCCTGCCTCTGCCTCCCGAGTGCTGGGATTAAAGGCGTGCGCCACCATCGCCCGGCCCCTCTACTGTCTTGATAAAAATATTTATCATTTATTTATTTGCTTATTTATTTGTAATAAGGTCTAACTCTATAGCCCAGGCAGTTCCCTTAGTGTGTAGCTCAAGTTGTCTTCGAAATTGAGCAGTCCTCCTGCTGCAGCCTCTGGAGTGCTGGGATTATAGGTGTAAAACCACGACGGTCATTCTGAAACCAATTTTACCTGTTCCCTATTTGGCACAGCCACTAGAAAGTTCTAAATCGTTTGTGCAGCTGTGCCCTCCAAGCTGAACTCCAACATCCTTTTGGCTTAAGGCAGCGGGAGCACGGTGGACACGTAAACCCAGGCTCGATTTCCTCGGTAGTGACTAGGGGCTGTGTCGGGCAGGACAGCGACGACGGGGAGCAGTGGCTCTGGGGAGGCCCCGAACCCGGAAGGACCGCATCTCTGCGCGGGTGGAGCTTGCAGGCCAGGTGTCCCGTAGGCGAGTGCGTGAGCGGGGCGAACAGGAAGGCAGGCGCCCGGGGCTCGCGTGGGCAGAGGCGCGCGCCGCCGCACGTCCGCAGGGGAGGCGGGAGCGCGGAGGGCGGAGCGAGGGACGGGGCGGGGCGGGGCCGGGCGCGGGCTTCTTCTGCGGGCGCGCGGCCTGCGCCCCGGAGCCGGGGACGTAGGCGCAGGCTGAGGGCGGCGATGGGCCGCGGCTGGGGCTTACTCGTCGGCCTCTTGGGTGCTTTGTGGTTGCTGCGCTCGGGCCACGGCGAGGAGCGGCGACCGGAGACGGCGGCGCAGCGCTGCTTCTGCCAGGTGAGGCGCGCGCGGCTTGCCCACTGGCTGCGCATCCTCGGGCGCGGGCGATCCCGGTGCGCGGCCCGGACTGCGTTCGCGGTCGCCCGGGCCGCGGGACCCTGCGATGGGCGTGGGCTCCTGGCCAGCTTGTCACGCAGTGTCCCAGTGTCCTGCTGTGGCCTCTCCGCGGGGCGGAGTCGAGTTGACAAGATCTGGGGTTCTGAGTGCACCCGGTACCTGGACACCTCGTGCTCGCTGTGTCCTGGGCATCCCCTTCCTTCCCGCTCGGGACCGACTCGGGGGTGGGGGACCAACTGTTCTCCTAGTCTTGCTGTCGTTGTCAAGAGGTTGAATGACCTTGTGTGGCCCTTTAGGTGCCCTGGTCCAACTGCCTTGTGTCTTTGCGGCCGTTGTTGTCCTTTGACTCCTTGGCCTGTGTTCGGTGCACTTTCTTCTTCCTGAAGCTTGTTCTAGCATCCTGACACTCCCTTAGCGGTTTGAATCCTTGGCAGGCCCCAGCTTCAGTTTAATTATGAGCTGTGATTATTTATTTCTATGGGAGATGTGAGCAAAACATTAAAAGAATTTTTTCTTTTTTTTATGGTGTAGCCTGTTAATTTTGTATGAGGCCATTTAGGTTAGATGTATTGGGCTGACTCTGAATGCCGTTTTGCTGTCTTCACAAAACGCCAGCAGGTAGCTTGGAAACATCAGAAGAACCTGGAATCAATCGGTGTGTTAGTCTCTAAGTGGTGTGTTAGTCTCTAAGTGAGTTCTTGTAAAGTCTGGAAGAACTCTTGAGTATTAGTGGTCCCCCGCCTTTCTTCTATTTAAAACTATATCAGATCATTCTATTATTGAGTTTCTTGATAGGTAAATTGTATTGCTATCCAGGTTTTCAAAACCACATCTCGTGCTGGCCTGTTAGCTTTCTTACTCCTCTTGTTTGTTACTGCTCTTTACAATGTTTAAAATATTGGCTTGCTTAATTTGAGTGTATTGTACGTGTGGGTATTTGCATAGTAAGGAGCTCTCTCCATCCACCACGTGGGATCTACCTCAGTCCTCAGGATTGGTAACAAATGATTTTTGTTGATCCATTACTCTTTAAAGTCACCTTTTGGTGGACTTGGAAATTACATTGTAAAACATGGAGGGATAAACAGCCAAAGCATTCGTGGGTCTTACTATTTATGACCAGAAATAACGTGCATGCTGGATGTGATACTATAATATTGGAATCACAGTTGATGTTCAGAGGGAGAGGGCGGGCGGGGTCATCTCTTTCCCCACTTTAAGTTTTTTTTTTTTTTTTTTCTCGAGACAGGGTTTCTCTGTAGCTTTGGAGCCTGTCCTGGAACTCCCTTTGTAGTTTTTTTGTTTTTTGTTTTTTGTTTTTGTTTTTTTTTTGGTTTTTTCGAGACAGGGTTTCTCTGTGGTTTTGGAGCCTGTCCTGGAACTAGCTCTTGTAGACCAGGCTGGTCTCGGACTCACAGAGATCTGCCTGCCTCTGCCTCCCGAGTGCTGGGATTAAAGGTGTACGCCACCACCGACTGGCTCCCCACTTTAAGTTTTGGATTTTGTTGTTTTAAGTAATTTGGGAGCCGAGGTGAGTTGTTGGGGGGAAGTTCCTTGGATCACAAATTTCCGGTTTACAAAGTTTCAACTTCTAAACACGAGACAGGAACAAGTAACTTGTAACTAACTATCAGTGCTGAGAAAAGATACTAGGTGTTAAACTCAAGTGTGTTCTCCGTGTTTGGATAATGGTATAAAAATACCATTTGTCTCTACAACTCAACCTTTTTAGAGATCTCCTTAAAATTAAGAAATTTTAAATTATTTTTGCATTTTTCTTGAATAGTTAATTTTTTTTTGGTTGTTGTTTCATTATCTTCAGGTTTGTTTTTTATTTATTCATTTGTTTATTTTGAGCCAGGTTCTCTTGACATAGCCCTGGCTGTTCTGGAAATCAGTATGTAGACCAGGCTGACCTCAAACTCCTAGATGAATGCCTCTGCCTCCCAAGTGCTGGGATTAAAGGTGAGATCACAATACCTGGCTCTTATTTATTTTTATTTACCATATTTGTGTGTTTGCCTGTTTGTGCACCACGCACATGTGGTGCCAGAGGAGACTGGAAGAGGCTGTTGGATCCCATGGAACTAGACTGTGAACCACCATGTAGGTTCTGGGACCTACTCAGATCCTATGGAAGAGCAGTCCTTGCTTTTAATCACTGAGCTAGCTATCTCTTCAGCCCCCAATAATTTCAGATTAAAATACTCCCTAATACCCAAAAGAAATCTGTTAAGTCAGTTTATTTAAAGGAAGAGTCAGCTGAATGATAGCAAACTAGCCTGGTTCCTCGGTGCTTGTGTGTAATATCTGCCCTCAGCCTGGGGCAGGCTGAGCTACCTCCAAAATATGGCCTAGCTAATGGCAGAAATAGTCAGAATGGTCTTAGGTGTTTTTTTTTTTTTCCCTTCCTGCTGTCAGTCTCTCTTACCACTTCTACCTCGGGTTACCACATCACCACCCTTGTTTGCATGAGTATCTGGATTGTAGTTGGGGTTGGGCTCACAGGCTCCTATGATGAGTCAGCAGTTTGTAGCTGTGTGACCTTAGACAGTCATTGCCTGGGGGGGGGGGTGGTTAATGAAGGTCTGCGAGCAATAAGATTAACTTTGATAAGCGTTCAACAGGACACTGGGCAGTAAGTACTGAGAGATCAAAACTGAGTTAAAAATGGTTTTCAAACCTGGTATTTGATTGGTGCTTCAGCAAATGTTAGGGAGATTTCAGGGTGTCTTAGGGTTTGTATTGCAGTGAAGAGACACCATGACCACAGTAACTCTTATGAAGGAAAACATTTGAGTGCCTTACAGTTTCACAGGTTCAGTCCATCATCATCATGGTGGGAAATGGTAGCCTGCGGGCAGACGTGGTGCTACTGAGGGAGCACATCTTACATCTTGATCCACAGGCAACAGGAAGTGAACTTGGACACTGAGCATGGCTTGATCATGTGAGACCTCAAAGCCCACCTCCACAGTGACACACTTTCTTCAACAAGGCCACGCCTACTCCAACAAAGCTTCACACCTGCTAATATGAACTTACAGGGGCCACTCTTTATGAGTTTATAGGGGCTAATTCATTCAGACTACCACCACAGCATAAGATGTAAAAGTATCGTTTAGTTCAGCCAGCTTTTTTTTTTTTTTTTTTTTTGTTTGCAGAGATGTGTCTTTGGGCTTGGTCAGTTACTACATACATCTGTTGATTAGAAGTCCTTTTAAAATGCCTTTCACTGTATGTTGTAAATTCTCTCTCTCTCTTGCTCTCTCTCTTCTTTGGATGGAGTTTCACCGTGTAATCCTGGCAGTATGAGAACTCATTCTGTGAACCATTCTGGCCTCAAACTCACAGATCTGCCTGCCTCTGCCTCCAGTGCTGGAATTAAAGGCCGTCACCACTCAGCATTTTGTAAGTTCTTTAAAATTTTAGCTTTATTTTATTTTAACTATTTGAGTGTTTTGCTTGTATGTATGTGCATGTATGTGCATGTATGTGCAGCATGTGAGTGCCAGGGGCCGCTGGCGGTCAGAAGAGGGTGTTGGATGCCCTGGAACTGGAGTTAGATGACCCATGTGCTTGCTGGGAACTGAACACAGGTCCTCTGCAAGAGCAGCTACTGAGACATTTCCCCAACCCTTGTAAACTCTTTTCAGAATAGTGTTTTATTGTTTACTGTTCATTATTCAAAATGATTATTTGAGACTTGTAAATCTTTCTTATATACAACTAAAATAGTAATTAGTAATACCAATTTATGTAGTAAGTTTACTCTTATCACCATATGAGTAAATAGTCCTGGAAGCACCCTTCTTTGAACCAAATAGTATTTGTTATCATAGACATAGACTTAGATGAAAGGAAGCCCTTCCAGTTTGTTATTTTTATTTTTTTGACAGAATAAGTGAATGTGACAAAACTAGGCACAATTTGTGGAGTCTATCTTAAAGATGTAATATCAGAAGAAATACTAAAGGCAGTTATGGAGAAAGTATGACCTTATTTTGTTGCACTTAGTTGAAAATTAGTGTGCATTCCTTTCCACTGAAGCTGTTTTATTGTTGTTGAATCTGATGAGCAGTAGTGAGGCTCAGCTGCCTGTGTGTGGTTGGCCTATCTTGGGCTCCCTCAAGAGGGACACTCAGCCCCCTGAGCGAAGTAGCTCTGCCTCAGGCTGCTGCAGGAAGGGCACTCAGACACAAATGCCAGCTCCACAAACATATTTTTTTTTCATTTGGAGTACATTGTAGATAAACTCTCCAAACATGTGCATCTGTAGATTTAACCTGTCAAGTGTCCTGTATATCGGTTTTAAAAATAACTTTAAAAGCCAAGTAGTGGTGGTGCATGCCTTTAAGCCCAGCACTTGGGGGCAGAGGCAGGTGGGTCTCTATGAGCTCAAGGCCAGCTTGGTCTACAGAGCCAGTTTCAGGACAGGCTCCAAACTACAGAGAAATCCTGTCTTGAAAAACCAACAAAACAAAAGAGCTTTGTTTATTAGGCCAAGTTGCTGCTCCATGGAGAAGTGACTTGATGGGTGGACAGAAACCCAGTATTAAATACTCATCAGATGGTCTTATAGGTTAGGCTAAAGAGGTGGCCGTTACCTCTAAGTGCTTGCTGCACCCGTGGCTTTTCTAAATAAAGTATATGGAAGAAATATTTGTAGGATGATTGCTATCCTTTGAGTCACTTCATAATGTGATGGCTTTTTTCTTTTTTTTTTTTTAATTAAAAAAAAAGATTTGCATGCAGTATGTCTGTGAACCATATACATGCCTGTAGAGGTCAGACAAGGGCATTGGATCCCCTGGAATTGGAGTTACGGTCTTGAGCCACCATGTGGACTCTGGGAATCGAACCCTGGAACTCTACAAGAACAAGAGCTCTTAACTGCTGAGTCATTTCCCCAGCCCCACACTGTGAACTCTATTTTTTGCTTTTATTTTTTGGTTTTTTCAAGACAGGGTTTCTCTGTAGCTTTGGAGCCTCCTGGAACTAGACCAGGCTGGCCTCGAACTCACAGAGATCCGCCTGCCTCTGCCTCCCGACGTGCGCCACCACCGCCGGGCTTTTTCACTGTGAACTTTAATAAGACAGAGACGTAGGCAGAGATCGCTCTCGATACCCTGTGCCTTGCTATCCGACACCAGTTTTCTAGTATGTGGGATCTTTTGATTTCCATCACCCCAGTCCTTTACTTCCTGTCACAGTCTTTCTATTTCTAGTCGAGCCCCTTTCTCTCTCCTTTCATATATTCCACAGGCGAGACTGTGCAAGCCTTTCCTTTACTTCAATTCACTGCACACATCTTCCAGGGCTGCCCAGGTTAAACGGCAGGATTTCCTTTTTAAGCTGAGTGCGTATGTGTCATCGTTTGCTCTCTGTTTATCTTGGTTGGGAATTAAGAGATACAACATACAACACGAGACGTATGGTTAGTAGTGCATTCAGGAGTTTTGTTACAGCTATACCTGTCATGGGACAGGTGGGTAATTACATGAAAAGATGGATATGTTAATTTGCCCTGTTATAGCAACCATTTTACTATATATAACAACATCATGCTGTATATTTTAAAATATGCAATAAGATTTATTTTTTATTTTTTTAAATATTTTTTATTATGCATACAATATTCTGTCTGTGTGTTTGTCTTCAGGCCAGAAGAGGGCACCAGATCTCATTACAGATGGTTGTGAGCCACCATGTGGTTACCGACAATTGAACTCAGGACCTTTGGAAGAGCAGGCAATGCTCTTAACCACTGAGCCATCTCTCCATCCCCAATAAGATTTATTTTAAATAAGATTTATTTTTCAATTTTCCAATAAGATTTATTTTAAAAGTTTGTACCCTTTTAAAAATCTCTTTTCTTCTTTCTCTCTCTCTGTGTATGAATGTGTGTGTGTGTGTGTGTGTGTGTGTGTGTATATGAGTGTGTGTGTATGAGTGTATGCTGTGCCCTTGAACACCAGAGGAGGGCATTAGATTCCTTGGAGCTGGAGGTGCGGGTGTTTGGGAGCTGCCTCACAAACCAGCAGGTACTGGGATCTGAACTCTGGTTCTCATGATAGAGCAGCAGTACTCTTAATGGTCGAGCCATCTTTCCAGCCCCTCATGTTCTTTTTCTTCTTCTTATGTTACAAAACACAATAAAATTAAGTATTCCTAGTTCTTTGACAAATAAAGTATATTTTGAATGCACACATTTATTTATTGATAGATAATAGGGCATATTGCAGGAGCTGTCTTATTACACCTATACACTGGGATAGTATCATCAAGCTAATGATCGTATCTATCCTCACACAGTTAGCTGCATATATGGTGAGAATACTTAAGATCTATTCCCTTAGCAAATATGCACTATTATTACCTGTGGTCACTATGGTGTTCATTCAGACCCCAGGGCTTATTTATCGTGTATTTTCTCCTATCTTCCACTTCTATCCTTTGCACCCTTGGCTGTTGTAAGAGCCTACTTGTTTTT
>NC_022019.1:3735448-3741679 GCF_000317375.1 Microtus ochrogaster
TCTGTAGACCAGGCTGGTCTCGAACTCACAGAGATCTGCCTGCCTCTGCCTCCCGAGTGCTGGGATTAAAGGCGTGCGCCACCATCGCCCGGCTAGCTCTAATTTCTTATTGGCTAACTCTTACATCTTAATTTAACCCATTTCTAGTAATCTGTGTATTGCTACATTGTTGTGGCTTGCGCACAAGATTTCTGACCAGCTTAGATCTCACCAGTGAAGGAGGTCATGAAGTATCTTTTTATATCTAGTTTATTTTGCTTTGTACAGTATCGTCAAGATTCATTCAGGTTGCCACAAAGGACAGAGTAGTAGTCATTGTGTAGTGTTTGTGTCATGTTATCTAGTCTGTGTGGCCCTGGCTGTCCTGGCACTCACTCTGTAGACCAGGCTGGCCTCAAACTCATGGAAATATGCCTGCCTCTGCCCCCCAAGTGCTGGGATTAAAGGCATGAGCCACCACCATCCAGCTAAATTATCTACTCTTACCTTGTCAGACACTTAGATGCTTTTGTGTCTTGAATACTGTGTGATGAAGGGAGCACAGGTGTGGAGATGTCTCGTTGAGCCAGTGGTTTTATTTCTTTTGGGTGTGTATCCAGAAGTCAGATTGCTAGATCAGTGATGGCTGTTTTTAGTTTCTTGGGGAGCATCCACATTGGTTTCCATCGTGTCTGGAGGTTTACATGCCTAGCAGTCACCACTGTAAACAGCTGTAAACAGCTTTCCTGTTTTAGTACATGCTCACCAGGAGGCATGTCTTCGGAAGTATTTTATTTGTTGATGCTATTGTAAATTGAATTGTTTTCTTGATTTAATTTTTGTATCCTGGACTTTATTTAATAATTTTAACTTGTGTGGTATATACTGCTGATAATTTTAGTTTTCCCTTTTTAATTTGAATTCCTTCCTTCCTTCCTTCCTTCCTTCCTTCCTTCCTTCCTTCCTTCCTTCCTTCCTTCCTTCTCCTTAATTGACACACTTGGGAAAAGCTTTTCATAAAAATCAGGTACAAGAAATACAGTCTTAGCCTGGTTGGCAGTGGTGCACGCCTTTAATCCCAGCAATTTGGGAGGTAGAGGCAGGCGGATGTCTGAGTTTGAGGCCAGCCTGGTCTACAAGAGCTAGTTCCAGGACAGGCTCCAAAGCTACAGAGAAACCCTGTGTTGAAAAACTAAAGAAAAACAAACAAGGGGACTGGAGAGATGGCTCAGTGGTTAAGAGCACTGACTGCTCTTCCAGAGGACCGGAGTTCAATTCCCAGCCCCCACATGGCAGCTCACACTTGTCTGTAACTCCAAGATCTGACACCTTCACATAGACATGTATGCTGCTGAAACACCAATGCAAATATAAATAAATTAAAAACAAAAAACACTAAACTAAACGAAAATAAAATACAGTCTTACAGTGCTTTGAGTCAGAACAAAATGAACTATGATTGGGCTAGACTTTCTTAGTATTGTACACAAGACAACTAGGAAGTTTTTTGTTTTGTTTTGTCTTTCATTATGAATTAAAAAGTACCTTTCCCTGTAAGAATAAGCCCCTTACTGTTGCCCAACACAAAGTGGTCAGCCTTGGAACCATTTACATACCACTCACGAGGGTGGACTCACAGGTTCTGTTCATATATATTTGTGATTGCACATGCATATGTTTCCTTGGCTAGTGCATTTGACTAAATCATCTGTAGTCAGTGGAGAGTAACCGAGTGCTCCACCCCGTACCCCATGCTAGTTTTCCATGATCGGGTCCCTCATTCCAGCGGGACGGTTGGAACAGTCCAGTGTTAGAAACTGTGAATTAGGCCTATACTTTCTTCCTCATTGAAGAAATGTGGGCTGCTTTGGAGAGGAGTAGAACATTTAAGTAGAGCTGGGTTAATAGCGGTATTTAACATTTTTCAAGCATTTATTTTCTGTTTATTTATTTGCTTATTTATTTATTTATTTGATGTGTATAAGTGCTCTGTCTGCATGTATACCTTTTTATGCCAGAAGAGGGCATCAGATCCCACTATAAATAGTTGTGAGCCACCAAGTGGTTGTTGGGGATTGAACTCAAGACTTCTGGAAGAGCAGCTAGTGCTCTTAACCTCTGAGCCATCTCTCTAGCCCTGCATTTCTTTTCTTTATACCAATTCTGTGATATTTAACATTTCCAAGCATTTATTTTATTATTCTGATACCAAATCGGTGAGATGGAAATTATTATTTTATGGAAAACACAGTGACAGGGATGAGCTTAAACCTACATAGATCTAACTGCAGAGCTTGGTGGCTATGGGGGGGGGCTGCCCTTTGGGAGCTTGCCACAGGCGAGAGAGGCTTTGCAGCGCTCACAGACTAGACTGTGTGCTAGGTCCTTCTGTCTGTCTACTTGGAGCAAGTCTTTCTCTGTCCCGCCAACTAGCTCCTAAATCATGACAAGGAGACTTATTATTAATTATGAAGGCTTGGCTGATAGCTTAGGCTTGTTTTTCGTTAGCTCTTATAAATTAACCCACTTCTGTTCATCTACATGCTGCTCCGAGGCTTTTTACCTTATCTGCAGACTGTCCATGCTTCTTCCTTTCTTCCCAGCATCCTCTTTGTGCCTGGTAATCCTGCCTAGCTGTTGGCCGGTCAGCTTATTTATTACTTATTACACAGTGAAATCAAACATCTTGTAACACCTACTGTACACCAGTGCGGACCTTTTTACCTTCTGTTATTAGTTTGGCTTCTTCCCAAAGCTGGCTATCACTTGAAGTCTAGGGCAATGCACTTCAAACTTTGGTAGATGTTAACCACTTAGGGAGGGGAGCAGGGTGCATTTTTATTTTCAAGTTTAGATTCCCGGGACAAGCGGAGTTGTGTTTTGCAGTGGGAATAGTGTCATGGTTACCCTGAGCAGCAGATGTCTGAAGTGTAGCATCAGGCCGAGCTTGTTGCATCTAGCACCTGTCTCTTGTTCTAGGATTTTCATTTGTTTCTTAAGAATCTGTGGGTTCTGTTGGTGGCATTTCTGCCATAACCCTTTCTTGTGACTGATTTGGCAACATGCCTATTGTTCTCTAGTTTCTAGAACTAGGCTGGCATCACACTTTTGTGAGACTTCTTCCAAGAATGGCGTTCTACACAGCCCCCGGCCTCCCCGCCCCCGGCCTGCACAGCTCTGCTGTCTGTCCTTTGGCCTCTGAATTCACTGAGCTCTTGAATCTGTTGAAACCCTATCATTTTTATTTTGTGTCCTTAGTCACCCTGCTCCCTGTGGTTGTGTGGAGAACACGGCCAATTTCACATGAAGGGTAAAAGGCAGAAGGCTTAGAAGTCTCCCATGTGTGCGTCTCCTGACCCTCTGTAGTCTCCTGGCTGTGTGCCACCTCAGCTCTGGGGATCTTGCGTTCTTTCCTGGCTTGGCACTTCCTCTGGTGCACTTTCGAATGCCATGTGAGGAGACAGAAGGTGGGGCACAGAAGGTTGTCCTCATTGCCTATATTCCTTGGTTGTGAGTGTGCCACTGCCAGATGTGCGCTTGAGCTTGGGACACCAAGCTCGTGTGTAGACAGTGAGGTGTGTCTCCTCAGGAGAAGCAATGGGCAGCCGTCATTCATTCACACCCCTACCCCACTCCATGAGTGGTCATTGAGGTCGTCTGTGTCATCTACAGAAGCATAGGGCTGCAGGCCTGGGTCACAGGTGAACAAACACCTTTTTACCTCAAGGATTTTATATCTAGTTGTCGAGATAGAGACAGACAGGAAAGTGAGGGGTTCTCATACTGCCTTATCATGTGGAATGTTCTGGAAGCACCCAGGAGAGCCGGTAGAAGATGAAGTGAGAGCATCCCCAAAGCAACAGTGCTTAGCCGTGTCCTGCAGGTTTCTTTTCACCTTGGCACTGAGCTCCTGGGGTGTTTAGCTTCAAGCTCAGGTTTTTCTGTTTTTCCGTTTGTGACTGGCTCTCTCTGGTTTGCCGGTCTTTTTTTGATCTTTGTGCTATTTCTGAGTCATTCTTTTAAATGATTTGAATGAAAGGCGAGAAGTAGTAGGTGGTTTCTATCCTTATACATTCAAAAGGAACTAAAATAGATATGATAGACTATGTGGAACAGACTTCTAGAAAATAAGTAAGACCAGAAAAATCAGTAAAAAGTGTTAGTTTTGGGGCATTGCTATTACTATATTCTTATTTTTAGGTGAAAGGTTTCTGTACTGAGTTTCACTGTTCTTAAGATAGTACAAGATTTCACATAGCACAAGGTAAACATATTCATTCAGTATTTTAATAAGATAGTATAGGATTTCACATAGTACAAGGTAAATATGCTGTGGGACAATGGTTTGTACCCTGTCAATTGTATTCTAATAAAACGTTGCCTGGCCAATAGCCAGGCAGGAAATATAGGCAGGATAACCAGACAGGAAGTAGAGGTGGGTCAATGAGAACAGGAGAATTCTGGGAAGAAGGAAGTCCTATTCTGCAGTCCTGACCCAGCCACAGAAGTAAGATGTGAGTGCCTCGCTTAATAAGAAGCCTGAGCTAATGGGCCAATCAATTTATACCTAATGTAGACCTCTGTGTGATTTATTTTGGGGGGTTGGACTTAACGACTGCGGGAACCAGGCAGGACAGAAAACCTCAGACAACAGAAACTGCAAGGACTGGGTGGAACAGAAAACCTTGGTCAACAAACATATTCATTCAGTATTTTAATAAGATAGCACAGGATTTTACATAGTACAGGAAAACATGCATGGAATGTTTTAATAAGGTTTTATAACTTGCTTTCTTATTATATATAATACATATATATTATATGTATATGAAAAATGAAATATGTGTATTTGGTTACACAGAGACAGGGTTTCTCTCTGTAATGGTCCTGGCTGTTCTGGAACTCACTTTGGAGGTCAGGCTGGCTCTGAACTCACAGAGATTCTCCTGCCTCTGCATAAACCACCATGCCTGGCTCTTAGTAATTTTTTTATTTGTAATTATGTATATGTATGTATCTGTGGGGTATGTCATCTGAGTGCCCTGCATAGGAAGGTCAGAAGAAGGCACTGGATGCACTGGAGCTGGAGTTTCAGGCCGTGTCAGCCACTTGATAGGTGTTGGGAGCCAAATGCGTCCTCTGGAAAAGAAGCTCACTTCTTTTTGTTGGCTTTTTTGTTTGTTTTTTGAGACAGGGTTTCTCTGTGTAAGCGTCATCCTGAAACTCACCCTGTGGACTAGGCTGGTTGCATCCACTTCCTAAGTGCTAGGATTAAAGGCGTGTGCTGCCACCACCTGGACTTGGCTGTTCTTTTTAAAAAACTACTGACTGAGATCAATTTGTGCTGCTGTATGGGTGTGGGGCTGACCACCAAGCATGGTCAGCCTACCAGGGACCACATCCCTAAACCAGACTCTCCTGTAGCAGCTGTCAGTAGCTCTTCAGTGAGGGGCCAGTGCACTTTGTCATCTTCAGTGTAGTTTACAGTGCAGACATACCACACCAAAGTTGTGCAGGGTCTCTTCTCTATAGTGTGTGCATTTTCTTTTTTCTATTTTTTTAATCATTACATACTTATTACTTAATGTTACATTACTTTTAATAGGTTTGCCTGTGTGCGTGTGCTACTTAGTTCACATGATGGAATATGAAATATGACTGGTGTTTCCTTGTTTGTTAATCTAGCACAGGGAGGCACACCCTTCCTTCTTAATCTTAGTGCCAACCTTTGGCCAGGTAAGCTGGATCCGGAGGGAAGAGCCATAAGGTAGCTGCTAGGGGTCTAGTTCTGTGTTCTGAGCTCAGCTGACCCTATAGAAATGCCACTGTGTTACTCTAGAGACACAACAACAGGCTTGCTGTATTATTGTTATTCTCTATCTTAGGAATCAAGAGAGGGTGGCAAGATAAGGTTGCTAAATAGCAGGCTTTCCTTTCTTTCTTTTTTCTAATAACTATGTGAGGAAAAGACCATGTGATATCTGGGACATTTAAATCTAATATTTCATTTTCTTTGTAACAGGTTAGTGGTTACCTGGATGATTGTACCTGTGATGTTGAGACCATTGATAAATTTAATAACTACAAACTTTTCCCAAGACTACAAAGACTTCTTGAAAGTGACTACTTTAGATATTACAAGGTATTTTCAATTTTTTTCTTCAAGATTTATTTATTTATTTATTATGTATACAGTGTTCTGCCTACATGCCAGAGGAAGCACCAGATTTAATTTTTTTTTTTTTTTGGAGA
>NC_022019.1:3741779-3747883 GCF_000317375.1 Microtus ochrogaster
AGTCTCAAACTCACAGAGATCCGCCTGCCTCTGCCTCCCGAGTGCTGGGATTAAAGGCATGTGCCACCACCGCCCGGCTTCAGATTTAATTTTAGATGGTAGTGAGCCACCATGCGGTTGCTAGAAATTGAACTCAGGACCTCTGGAAGAGCAGCTAATGCTCTTAACCATGGAGCAATCTCTCCAGCCCGGCCCTAATATTTTTAACTTCAATAATTTCTAGAGTTAGAAACGAACTGGTTAAATTGAAGTTAAAATAGAAATTTGTATGTTATTCTCAAAACATTCTGTTTTTTTCAGTCATCAGATGGGCTCCAATTAAGATAAGCTTTTTTTTTTTTTTGAGAGGAGGCAGTTTTGAACATACTAAATAGTGACAGTATCTGACCATGAGAACACTACTGAAAAACTTTGTAAAACTGGTCCATAGTTCATCCCTGTTCTCTGCCTTTTGTCACTAGCTTAAATGGGAGCTGATGGGGGTGAGGGTGGAGGTGGGGGTAAGTGGGGCAGGCTATTGAGCCCTGACTCCCAGCTGCCATCCGCACAGTGGTCTGTGTCTCTCTAACCAGCTTAGCAGCTCAAAACCAGTTACACATTTATAGTCAGTGAAACTTGACTGGTAATGGGAGAGACGGTGTGATCTCAGATAAGTCCTTGCCCCAGCCTGGGATTGGGATCCTAGCAGTTGATTATACTCTTAGGGCTTTATAGTTTTATAACTTTCTATTTGATAGGTAAACTTGAAGAAGCCGTGTCCTTTCTGGAATGACATCAGCCAGTGTGGAAGAAGAGACTGTGCTGTCAAACCCTGCCATTCTGTAAGGACTGTCCCGGTTGTTTGCGTTGTTCCTGCGTTTTCCAGAAGGGCCACTAGCTATCAGACTATAGTTTGATCCTGTTTAAATATAGCATTCAAAAGCTGCATATCATAAACCTAACTTATAAATGTTGCTTATTTGTGTGTGTGCAGCACTGTGTCATGGAGGCTAGAGGCTGACAGCAAGTGATTTCTGTCCCTTTGCACTGTAGTTCACTGAGGAGGCAGGGCGTCTGCTGCCTCTCCAGCTCTGGGTTTGCAGGGTTGCCTCTAGCCTGGCTTCTTCCTCGGATGCTGAGGATCTAAACTCAGGTTCTCATTTTGTGTGGGAGGCATTACTGACTGAGCCATCCACCTCCCAGCCCCAGAAAATCTATTTTGAATGACAATGTCTTCATGGTAATATAATAACAATAATGATGATGATGATAATAATTATTATATATAATAAAATAATTATGTATTATTATTATTATTATACTTGTAAAAACCTGTAGCATTTCAAAGTGCAAAAAAGCAAATCTCTGCTTTCACAGTAGAATACTTCAAACTTCAAGAGGAAAACAACTGTCAAGCCAGGAGAGCAATGTCTCTAATAAAAGATTGAACTAGTGGCTGCTGGATTCTCAGGGAGGGACAACCATTGCCTTCACTTTTACCCACTGAGGAGCTCATTAGGCCCCAGCTCAGAGTCCTGACCCATGGAGCCAGATGACCTGGTTAAACTCAGTGTGTCTGAAACACAAAAACAACAAAGTCATGAATGTGGGAAGGGGCTCTGCAGGAGGAGGGGAAGAAGACACAGAAGTGATATTAGAATGCACATTATATGTGTATGAAATTTTCATAAATAAATTAATAATAAAAGCTAAAAAAGAAAAGCCTAACATATCCATCTCAAAATATACTTGTATTTTATACACACACACACACACACACACACACACACACACACATAAGATTTTCAGATAAATGCCAGTTTTGTGAGGCATGAGAACGGAAAATGAGATGAAAGGACTGTAAAGATACCAATTAGCATGTGATTTGAATAATGAATATTCTATGTGGCTGAGCAGGGTGCCAGGTCTTGCCCTTAAGTTTGTGGTTTAGTAGAGAGGAGAAACACTAATCGACTGTTTCAACACACATTCCACAGCCCAATTGCAAAGTCTCTGAACTATACTGCTAAAAGCAGACACAGCTGGGCCCAGAGCACTCAGGTGACAGTGAGGGAATGGAGTACTTGCACTCCCCACAGACAAGGCCTGTGCTTCACCCTGATACTTCCTACCAGGGCGAACTGTCCATGGAGGGACTGAGGAGCACGCACAGATTTGGGGTGTTCGCCACAGCAGCCCATGTACCTGCATTTGTCCTGTGCACCACAACAGTGATAGAATGTTTGTGACCATTTTTATATTTCCATGACAGCACATGATTAGCAATATATGGTCCTTGAATTTTATTTGCTCATTTTTTGAGAGAAGATTTTATTTCATCGCTCTTGCTACATAGACTAGGCTGGGAGGATTAAAACTGTGTGCTACTACACCTGTTAATTTTTATTTACTTTAAAGAAATTATTTAAAATTTCCTAACTCTTTTCACTTAAAAATAGTCTCCAGTAATTTGTGAGTTTTTCTCATAAGTCATAAGAATTTAAGATATTTTTCCAGAAGGTAGAATAAGCGTGTTTCTTTTTCAGGATGAAGTTCCTGATGGGATTAAGTCTGCGAGCTACAAGGTATGCACATACACTCCCTGATGCGACTGTTGTCTACTGCGGTCTCGAAATCCATCCCCTGCTCTCTGCAGTGAGATAGCTTGAACAGTCATTAGTGATGGCCAGTTCCGCTTCTTGTGTATTTCTTACTCCATCCTTCCAATCAGTTTAAGGCCAAACTCAGATAAATCATTTTTAAGAGTGATGCAAAACTAGAGCATTTTGGAACTAAGTTAAATGCCATTCAGAATTTTCTCAAAGACTAGAACAGGCTGGTCTCGAACTCACAGAGATCTGCCTGCCTCTGCCTCCCAAGTGCTGGGATTAAAGATGTGCGCCACCACCACCCGGCCAAAGACTAGAACTTAATGAAACATTTGGGTTAAGACATCACACATATTTATATATAATGAGTATTTTCAGAGTTAGAAAGTGTCTACGGAGGAGTCAGCTGAGGTTATTTTCTGAACATAATAGTAAATTGTGCTTCTGACAAAAAAACTAAAGGCAAGAAGCCTTTTACCCACTTTTTGGATCTAACAGCTCATTTTATGCCAGGTGGAGGCAGAAGCAGGCAGGTCTCTGAGTTTGAAGGCAACCTGATCTACAGAGCGAGTTTCAGGACAGCCAGGGCTACACAGACAGGGCTCATTTTACAGGCTTTGAAGCTGGGTTGATAGTGGTGTGTAACAGGAGTCTTGACTGACTTTAATGCCTGAACAATATTTAAGGTCGTGTGGCTCATGTCTGTAGTCCAGCATTTGAGAGGTTAAAGAAAGCAGGGAAATTTAAAAGTATGTGACCCTGTCTCAAAAACAAAAGCAAAGCAGCAGTTTTAAAATGTGGCCAATCTGTTTGTCTTTGCCCTGTTCAGTACTCTGAAGAAGCTAACCTCATTGAAGAATGTGAGCAAGCTGAGCGGCTTGGCGCGGTGGACGAATCTCTGAGGTGATTTGATCTTCAGGTATTTTGTTTTTCTTCATCACAGCTGACTGGAAAAAGGAATAATGCAATTTTCCTTATTTGAAGTGAGGAAACCCAGAAGGCTGTTCTTCAGTGGACCAAGCATGATGATTCTTCAGACAGCTTCTGTGAAGTTGACGGTACGATGTTTGTTCCCAGTGATGCCTTAAGAGAAAACCAGCCTGCCCCTCCTTCTTCTCCCCTCCCCTCCCCTCCCCTCCCCTCCACTTTAGTTGTATTAAGCATTGAACTCTCAGGCTTTGGATGTGCTAGGCAAGTCATTCACCAGAGCTGCTCCAGATGCCGCCCCTCAGTTCTTTTCAGTTAATTTTAAAATCTCAGTCCTAACAGTATGAAGCGTCCTCAGAAAGCTTAACATCGACTCGTATGCTTAGCAGTGGCATTCTTGGTGTGTAACTCAGAAGAACCGAGAAAGACTCAGGCAAAGGTAGATCAATGTTCATTCAGAAGAGGCACAGGTTAAAATAGTCTATGTGTCTATCACCAGATGCAAACATAGTTGAAATGTGTTATGTGTATGTCATACAGATACACATGCATACCATTGAGCCATAAGAAGGGGTGAGCTTCCAGCAAATGATTCTGTGTGGCAAGAAGCCAGACACAAAGACAAGTGTGGTTTGGCTCACTTGTGAACTGTCTGGAAAAGGCAGAGTCATAGCAACAGAAAATGGATTAGTGGTTAATAGACGGTCTGGGATAGCATATGGAGAGTTAATTGTTAAATGGTCACAGTTTCTGTTTAGGGCTGTGAAAAAGTTTTGGAAACAAAGTGGCAATGATTATACAGCAGTGTGAATGTACCCACGGTTCACTGAATATGGTGGAAATGGCTAATTTTATAATAGGTATTTTTACCACAGTAAAAAAAAATTAAAATTTTCTGTAAAAAAATTTACCTTTTAATGTTTTGCAGTTTTATGCATCAAGTAATTTCTAGTTCTCTGTCTTTTGCATTTTGCAAAAGAAGCTAAAGTGTAGGAATGAGGAAAACATCTCCTGTAAAGGCTGCTGGGTCATTAGCCTTTTCTGTGGCGATGGTCTTTGTGGCTTTTGGTGTGGAGAATATTGAACCATGACATCATGTCTGAAGCTGGTGCTGAAACTGGCAACCTTAGAACACATTAGGAGTTTGATCAAGATATCTAATTCTTCTTTTTCTAGTATCTTTTTCTTTCTATTTGAATTGTTGACCTCTGGATTGGCTAAGCAAAATTAAATCTGAATTTTGAAAATTTTTTTGACTCTAAAGTAGTGAACTAATGAACTTTTAAAAAGTTAGTGAAGGAGCTGGAGAGATGGCTCAGAGGTTAAAAGCACTGGCTGTTCTTCCAGAGTTCAATTCCCAGCAACCACATGATGGCTAACAACCATCTGTAATGAGATCTAGTGCCCTCTTCTGGCCTGCAGACATACATGCAGACAGAACATTGTATACATGATAAATAAATAAAAAAAAATAGTAATAATAAAAGTTAGTGAAAAGAGCTGGGCATTGGGCTAGAGAGATGGCTCAGTAGTTAAGAGCACTGCCTGCTCTTCCAAAGGTCCTGAGTTCAATTCCCAGCAACCACATGGTGGCTCACAACCATCTGGAATGAGATTCAGGAACACATGGAGGCAGAACACTGTATAAATAATAAATAAACATTAAAAAAAAAGAGCTGGCATTGATGGTGGATGCCTTTAATTTCAGCGTGGCAGAGGCAGAGTAGAAGTAGGTGCATCTCTTGAGTCACAGAACCACTAGGGCTTTGTAATGAGACCTTGTCTTGAAACTCAACCTTGCTAAAAAGGAAAAGGACTTTAAATTTTTTCAAAAAAAATTTTTTTTTATGTAGTGGAATATGTGTCATGTTTTGACATATGTATCTCTGGTCTTATTTTTTTCTTTTATTTTTATTTTTTTCGAGATAGGGTTTCTTTGTATAGCCTTGGCTGTCCTGAAACTCACTCTGTAGACCAGGCTGGTCTTGAACTCACAGAGATCCACAAGGCTTAAAGACTTGCACCACCACTGCCCAGCCATTTTTTTTTCTCCTGCTAGGGATCGAACCCAGGGTTTTGCCTGTGCTAGCAGTTGCTCTCCTGCTAAGCAAACTCTCATTCCCGCTGGTGAGTGATGAGCTGCCGTGCTAGCGTGGATGGAAACAGACTCGTGTAGGTGTGAGCATTGACTCACATGTTCTCTTAAACTCTAAGACTCATGTGTTCCTGTTCTTACCGCTTACAAGATCAGGATTTTTTGCAACTATTGCGAACAGTGAATGTGGCTGTTTGTTTCTTCCTATTTTCCTTTATCCTAAAATGTTGTTCTGAAATAGCTAAGATTTAGTGATACATTTTATTTTGCAGACATACAGTCCCCTGATGCTGAGTATGTGGATTTACTCCTTAACCCTGAGCGCTACACAGGCTACAAGGGGCCGGATGCTTGGAGGATATGGAGTGTCATCTATGAAGAAAACTGTTTTAAGTATGTACTATTTTGGGGCTGGAGAGATGGCTCAGTGGTTAAGAGCATTGCCTGCTCTTCCAAAGGTCCTGAGTTCAATTCCCAGCAACCACATGGTGGCT
>NC_022019.1:3748093-3764142 GCF_000317375.1 Microtus ochrogaster
CTACAGAGCTAGTTCCAGGACAGGTTCCAAAGCCACAGAGAAACCCTCTCTCGAAAAACCAAAAAAAAAAAAAAAAAGTATGTACTATTTTCCTAGACTTGTGCAGATCAGGTTCATATCCTTAAAAGATTGATTTGGACATAGAAATTAAAATGTCATTAATCCGGTTCCCCCTGGGGCACTGGCTGCAACAAATACGTCTTTAAAGACTTACATAATAGTAGATCTATTTAGTATTGGAACCACTGAGCAAACATTCCTGAGTGGATTAGAGTGGATTATAGGATCTCCTTATGTAGATTAAGTAATTCAGAACCAGAGCTTTGATTCATTTGCCAAGTTCACCATAGTCAGTGGTGGGGTATAGATTAGAATCGGAGATTAAGGGATTTTCCTTACTCTCTGCTCACCTTTCTGTGGCTGCAGTTATTTTATCCTGTCCAAGTTAAACTGAGTTCAGCGAACAGCTCCGAGGTGGTGTTTTGTGTAATCACTGTGCACTGTGTTAAACATACAATGGACATTGCTCCTCTAGTTTTTATGGTAACAATTTATTATAGTCGTAACTGCTCACAGATGGAGAGTCAGACAAGCTAGGTATGTGTTCAGTGCTTAGGGGAAGCATTCCCTTTGTTCTCTTAACCAGTGCAATGGACATTGGTCGCTGGGTGACTGAGAAATGCTTAAGGTTCTTCACTTGGAAACTTGAAGGCTCTAAAGAATGTACTAGCTAACTTTGGGGGAAAACCTGTGTGTGCATTTGAGTGTTTAAGTGTGTGCATTTCTGTGTGCATGCACATGTGTGATTCTCTCAGGGATAAAACCTCTGCATGATAAAACGTTTCACTTTCTAAATCAGATATAATTGTTGGTAACGCTGGTGTTCATACAGTACAATTCTTTTGTTTGCAGACCGCAGACAATTCAAAGGCCTTTAAATCCTTTGGCTTCTGGTCAAGGTGAGTTACTTGGGTTGCTGTTGTTTATTGGCTAGTGAACTTGGGTTAGAGTAGAGGAAGGCAGGGTTGAGTGGCAAGGGAGGTTGAGGTCATGTAGTCCACTGGTCCTGTTTCTAGAGAAGTTATAATAGCTCATGCTTGTGAAGGCACAGCTGTTTTTCCTAAGGATAGTCATGGTTTTAGGCCATTGTAATATGAAGATTAGGTTATGTATTTATTGTCTGATTTTGCAACACACTATGTAGTTGTTTGATTACTTTAGTTTTATTTAGCCTCCAAACAAATGAATGTCCAACACATTTACCTAATTTTTCAAAAAACTTGAACTGGGAAGTTTAATGGTACGGTGCTTGGTCAGCATGTCTCAGGTCCTGGGCTTGACTCCCAGCCAAACAAGAAACAAAACAAAACAAAAAACCCTTAAGTAAAAGACTTTAAATTCTATTCATATTCCATATATGATCTGATTGTAAATCTACATGATTTTATATCTCACTGACAGTTTTCCCTGTCTATATATACACTCAATATCTTTCCCAACACATCTTCCTTCCCAAGTAGAAGTCATCTTTAGCTCTTTCTGAAGCAGTCTGTGCTATGTTTCCCTCCTTCATATACTGCTTCCTGGGAGCATCATTCTGTTATGTGTGTGTGTGCATGTATGTATGTATCCATAATCCCTTAGTGCTTTGGGATATGGGCAGCTATTATTTCAGTATAGAACCTGGTAATTATGGAGTAAGTTGCTAGGTAAATGATTATTGGGATTGTTTTCCCCAATGAACACTTTCTTTACAAGAATTAGAGAAATTGAAGCATTTTACAATTATAATTCCAATAAAGCAGTTTAACTTTGGATATTGTTGAGAGCCGTAAAAAGAATCAGTTACCCTTGCTGCAAATGGTTCTTTACCATGTGCAAGGCGTTAGGTAGATGCCAAGGGTACTTACTGCCTTGTCAGGTAGTAAGCATTAATAGAATCAACCATTTCTGCATATGATTTCATTTATTTTTAAAAGAAATAACATGTCCTTATTGCCTTAGTTACTCCTCTTCTGCTGTGAAGAGTCGCTATGACCAAGGCAAAGCATTTAGTTGACGGCTTATGTTTTCAGAGGGTCGTAAAGTCCATGACCACCATGGTAGCCAGCATGCAGCAGGCAAGGGTTGCTGCTGGAGAGTAACTGAGAGCTCACACTTGATCCACAAGTACAAGGCAGAGAGAGAGCTAAGCTGAATGTCCTGGGCTTTTCAAACCCTAAAACCCAAACCCAGTGACAAACTCCCTTGAACAAAGCCATACCTCCTACTCTTTCCCAAACAGTTTGGAGACCAAACTTGGAAACACAGGAGCATGTAGGGACCGTTCTCATTCAGACCATCAGTTATAATTTACTGATACATACAGTCTTTGAGCCAAGTGGTGGCAGTGAAATCCCAGCATACGGAAGGCAGAGGCAGGAGGGAGGATCTTTGTGAATTCTAGGCTAGCCTGGTCTACAGAATAGCCAAAGCTACAGAGAAACCCTGTCTCGAAAAACCAAAATAAATAAATAAATAAAAAATAAAGACATCCGTGATGAGTATATGTTTTACAAACAACAGTGAAGCTAAAGAAAAACACAAAGTGAACTTGATGCTATCAGTGGAAGTTTTAATGTTTCGATGACGCTTTGTCTGGAATTTTTTTTAAGCCCTATCAGACTTTTGCTTACGTATTATGGCTTCTGATTTTGTTTCTTTATGGGAATCCTTTTTGCGGGGGTATTTTTTTTTTTTGTGGGGGCAAGTTTTGAGGCAGGGTTTCTCTGCGTAGGTCTGATTGTCCTGGAACTCTGTAGACCACGCTGGCCTCAAACTCACAAACATCTATCTGCTTTTGTGTCTTGAATGCTGGGGTCATAGGTGTATGCCACCACCGCCTGGCTCTTTCTGAGAATTCTATGTGTGTGAATGAATGTTTGTGTTTCTTGTTCTCTTTTTTAGGGGGACAACTCTTTTCCCCCCTGCTTGTTTTGTCCTATTCAGGTTTATTTCTTTTTATTTTATTTTATCCTATTTTATTATTTTTTATGTGCCTTTTTGTTTTCTAATATGAAAGAACAAGAGTGTGGATTTGGATAAGTGAGGAGGTGTGGAGGTTCTGGGGGGAGTTGGGAGAGAGGAAAACATGATCAGAAAATACTGCATGAAAATTATTTTCAATAAAAAATATAACCTAAAAAAGAAAAATAGGGAAAACAATGAAGATATTTCAGTAGTAAGTAAGCAGCTGCATACAAGCTGCTGCACTATGAAGCATTTGAATTTTATAGTCTTTGAAGACGTTCCCAAGGTTAAATCTTCTGTCCCTCTCGGGGTTCAAAGCAGCAGTAATGCGGTCTTTAGCTAGAACTGTGTTGTAGGTTAGGGCAATAAATGTAGAAGAACACTTCTGGCTGGGTGGACACGGGAGCTGCAGCTGCTCCCAGTGCTGTGCTTCCCCTCCTATGAGCACACGTGAGTTCCGTGAGCCTAGCCTACGGCTGGACAGCGTGGTGGCTCTGGTACTCCTTCTATTGACTGCGCCTGTGTGGATACACTGACAGACTAAAACAGATCATTGTTAACTTATTATTTTCATGTAAGTGTAGCATTTCCTAAGGGAAAGGCAGAAGTAGTTTATAATAATTAATGTTTTGTTTTGTTTTTCAGGAAAAAGTAAAGGTATGTACCTTTATCATGTGTTTTATACATCGGGTCTGCTTGGCTGTCGAGATGCATGTTCTGGTGTTTTATACATCGGGTCTGCTTGGCTGTTGAGATGTGTATTCTGGTGTTTTATACATCGGGTCTGCTTGGCTGTCGAGATGCGTGTTCTGGTGTTTTATACATCGGGTCTGCTTGGCTGTCGAGATGCGTGTTCTGGTGTTTTATACATTGGGTTTGCTTGACTGTCGAGATGCGTGTTCTGGTGTTGTGGCATACTGCATTTCTTTCCACTTCCTCTGACACTCAGAATATCTCCTCCTCCCGTTGCTCTAGAGATATCCATAACACAGGCTGGCCTGGAGCTCCTTCCTTATGCAGCTTAGCATATTCTTGAATCTCACAGCCCTCTTGTGTGTCTCAAGACACACACACACTAGCTCTTAATTTTTACTATTTTCTAAAGTGCTGAGGTGAAAGAATAGGTGAGAGAAAGGCGTGTGTTCAGAGTCACACACTAGGCACAGCCCGCCTCAGCCTCAGGCAGTCAGGTGTGTGCTTTACCCACAAGCTGTGGAAGCCATAGAAGGCTTCTTCTTAACTAGTTGAGGCATGGGCTGTGCTGGGACTTAACCAGAGCTGGTTTTTAAGGTACTTGCTGAATCTTGGGTTTAGTTATCATTGCTAAGTTTACACTAATAGGAACGTTAAACTTTCAAATATATTTCAGAGTTACTTTGCCTTTCAAAGAATTTTTTTGCTGTAGTGGTGAGATTGAAATAGTTTTTGCTATCTAAACACTATATATGTAGTTAACTGAGCCTTAAGGTGCAGGTTAATAATCCTAGCTTCTTGGGAGGCTGAGGCAGGAGGATTGCAAGTTCCAGGCCAGTGATGTGGGAGTCTGCCGTTTTGTGTTGATTTTATTGGTTAAATAAAGAGACTGCCTTGGCCCTTTAAGAGGACAAAAAATTAGGTAGGCAGAGTAGACAGAACAAAATGCTGGGAGAAAGAAGCTGAATCAGGAGTCGCCATGATTCTCCCATTCCAGACAGACGCAGGTTAAGATCTTCCCTGGTAAGCCACCTCGTGGGCTACACAGATTATTAAAAATGGGTTAGATCAATATGTAAGAGCTATCCAATAAGAGGCTAGTACTAATGGGCCAAGCAGTGTTTAAAAGAATACAGTTTCCGTGTAATTATTTCGGGTAAAGCTAGCCAGGTGGTGGGAAGCAGCCCGCTGCTCCTATTACAACAGGCCAGTCTGGATGAATTAATTAGTGAGGTCCTGTCTCGAAATGAAAAGTGAGAAAAATGAGGGAAAGAGTGAAAAGTCCTCGTTTAAGTTCTTTGCACCAACACAGACAGACAAACAGACGGACCCACTGTACTGAGTCTGTGCTTGCTTGGCCTTAGTCCATTTAGATGAAAATGTTGAACGTGACGTATCTTCTCTCTTCCTCAGAATCTCTTGTTTTTGAGACATTATTCTTATGTCTAATTTTGATTACATGTATTTATTTACTTAGTGTATGTATGTGGGAGCATTCAGCCATATGCTTTCCCTCCTGAGCCACCTGGAAGCCCATATTTTTATGAACTATTTGTGCATCATGTTCAAAAGACAATGTGATATCCTGATAGCATTACTGTTTTGTTACCATTTTGATAATTGATTATCTTGTCTTATGTAGCTGCTTCAGTTACTATGATGAAAAGTGCAGTTGTGCTGTGGCAGCCCAGTGAATTGAGGCAGATGGGAATAGCTGGAGGCAGATGCTGTTTGCGCTGCAGAAGCGACCCTGTAGCTTTGGTCTGAATAACTGTACTCTCCTCAGGCAGTAGCCTAGTTCTGCGCTACATTCTAGACACGCTAGAGGGGTCTTTTTATGAGCGAAAGGACCGTTTATCCATAGAGATCTCGATCCTTAGAGAACTGATTCATCCATAGGTATTGCATTGATTTTGGTCACAGGGCCAATGGCTACTCCTATGCATTAAGTGATTATTGAACTGCATTATGGTCAGGTCAGGTTGAGGGGCTTTCAAAACTTTTTACTTCAAATGTATTCTTTCGGAACTGAGCACAAATGCTTGCTTCCCACCCCAAGTGCTTCACACACACACATACACACACACACACACTTATTCTTAGCTAGGCATAGTTGTGCACACCTGTAATCCCAGCACCCAGGAGGCAGAGACAGGTGGATTTCTGAGTTTGAGGCCAACCTGGTCTACAGACCAAGTTCCAGGACAGCTCGGGCAACACAGAAAAACCCTGTCTTGAAAAAATAAAACCAACACAAACAAACAAACCAAAAAAAGAATAAAAGAGTAGAATTTATTCTTTGTGAGTGAATGTACACCACACTAGTTCTTAGAAGTTACAGATCGTGTTAGTCACCATGTGGTTGCTGGGAATCAAACCCAGGTTCTCTAGAAGGGCAACAGGTACTCTTAACCACAGAACTATCTTTCTATCCACGGCCCCCCTTTTAAAAGGAATTCTGATTGGAGCTCAGACCTTGCACTTGCTAGATAGTGCTCTGTCCTGGCTGCCTTCTCCGTCCTCACGTCAAGTTGAGAACAACTGTTCCAGGGAACTTAACTGAGAATGTCATCGGAGGGTCAGGTCCCAAGCAATATTGCCTCATAATTCCTTAACTCTGCTCTGACAACTGGAGCAGAGGGGGCTTCTCATGAAGAAACAACTGCTTGTAGTATCACAATCCCTAAAAAACAATGTGTGTGGGATTATTGTAAACAATTTAAAAATATATTTTTTTCTTAATCTTCCTAAATATTTTGGGAAGAATAATTTTTGTCTTCATTTTATAATTCCAGTGAGGGTTAGGAGCAGTGTGACTGAAATCTGTGAGTTATAAGTAGCAAGGTTAAGACTTAGACACCACACTCCTGGTTATGACTTCATACTGCTGCGCTGTGGGACATGGTGACACTTTTGATAAATTCATATTCATTATGAACTTATAATTATATACAAGAACATATGTTTGTATATATAATTATTAGAATATATTACATAAATATATTATGTAAATAATCATGTAATAATATACAATATGTATTATATACACACAAACATATGTTCTTATATAAACAAGCATATGTTCTTATCTGGTCCTTGTGATCATTAGCTATATTCTAGTTTTCTTTTTTGTTACTGTTAAATACCATGACCCGAAAACAAATGAGAGAGAAAAGAGTTTTTAGTTTACAAATTATAGTCCATCTTTGAGGGAAGTCAAGGCCAGGGACATGAAGCAGAAATGTATGGAGGAATGCTTCCTCTGTTTGCTCAGCTCCTTTCTTCATATGTCTCAGGCCCAGCTGCCTAGGGATGTAACTGCCCTCAGTGGACTGGGCCCACAGACACTCCCCAGGACAGACTGCTTCAGGGAATCCTCAGCTGAGATCCCTTCTTCCCAGGGTGTCTACAGCTGAAACTAATTGTGACAGTATTATTGTATTTTTAAAGATTTGTTTTATTTTTAATTATATTTATATGTGTGTCTTTGTGTGCTATGTGCACATGAATGTTGATTCTGGAGGCAGAAGAGGGTGTCAGACTGTCTGGATCTGGAGTTCCATGCAGCCGTGATCCGCCTGACATGGGTGCTGGGAAACGAGCTCAGGTCCTCTGCAGAGCAGCGTGTGCTCTTAACCACGGGCCATCTCTCCAACCCATGCTTTTTTTTTCTGTTTTGATTGTTAAAAATATTCTTTTAATTTTTATCTTTTAGTTGTTGGCATGACTGAACAGTTTATGTCAGCTATTCTATTTGAAATTTTCCATTCCCTATTTATACTTTAATGGGTATTTTAACATTTTATTGTTTATGGACTTTTATATATTTATATTTGGGATATTAGCACTTTGTCATGCTTGCAACATATATTTTATCCAGCTTGCTTGCATTTCGGTTGCTTTTGTTTATTTATTTTTCTGACTAACAGATGGAAGTTTTTATATAGTTGAGTTTATCATTCTTATTTCTTTCATAGATTTATGCTTGGTTTATTACCATTTTAAAGAACCTTAGTAAAATAAAAGGGTCCCGGCATAATAGTTTTATCATTGCTATAGCAAATATTGCATGAATGATGTAATTTCTTACATATTTTATGAAATGTTTAAAATATTTTCACGTTATTGTTATACTTCTTTGTCAGTTTCAATGGATGTGTTAATTTTACCATTTTATGTAGTTCATTATTCTGTTAGCTTAGGCATTACTGACAGATGTTATGACTTGAGGCCTTAAAATTAAAATAGTTACCTTTCTGCAAATCCCTTGTCCTCTCCCCATCTTATTTCTTTGGAGCATAATTCTGAAACCAGAATCAGTAAGCTTCACTATGTTGGCAGTGTTGCTGTTTTCTGCCCTGCCCCGCGGCTCTGTAGAGGTGGTGAGCTGCATGAGGTTCTGTTACATCTGCAGTTATCTTATAGTGTTTGCTTCTTCTTAGCTTAAATATGTGAAAGTACTTACTTTTTAAGTCATAGATTGCTATGAAAATTTATCTAGTTAAGCAGTCTTGCTAGATTTTGTGTGTGTGTGTGTGTGTGTGTGTGTGTGTGTGTGTGTGTGTGTTACTTGTGGGAGAGAGGTCTTAGAGGTCTTAGGGGTTGAACCCAGGGGTCACAAATATGTAGTCAAGTGATGTACCAGAGTGATATTCCTCCAGACCCCTAATTCTACCGTTTGATATCAGATAAAATGTTAGAGACAGGGTCTGAGGGCAGAGCAGTGCTTCCTGGATCCACGCCCAACTTTCTTTTCCTTTGAAGAAATTGTAAGACTCAGTCAGACCTTTAGCTGGAACAATTTTTTCCCCACCCTGAGACAGGGTTTCTCTGTAGCTTTGGAGCCATCCTGGAACTAGCTCTGTAGACCAGGCTGACCTCGAACTCACAGAGATCTGCCTGCCCCTGCCTCCAGATTAAAGGTGTGTGCCATCACCACTGCTTGATTAGCTGGAACAATCTTTAAAAGACTTGAAAATTTATATTTTGGTGTAATGAAAAAGCTATGACAATTTTTCTTTTCATTTCAGAGAACACTTTTTACAGCTGGCTAGAAGGTAAATCAGAAACTTTTAAACAAATTTAAATGGTAAAGTTTTTCATTTTTAAAGTCATGAAATCTTAAATCACCAAGATTCACATAAAAAATTTTATTTCTGAATCATTGATTTCTTTTAGGCCTCTGTGTAGAAAAGAGAGCATTCTACAGGCTTATATCTGGTCTTCATGCAAGCATTAATGTGCATTTGAGTGCAAGGTATCTTTTACAAGGTATGTACTTTTAAAATCTTAAATGCACTGGTTTTTAGGTATTCTTTTATTTATTTAGTAAAGATTTCTGCCTCCTCCCTGCCACCGCCTCCCATTTCCTTCCCCCTCCCCCAATCAAGTCCCCCTCCCTCGTCAGCCCAAAGAGCAATCAGGGTTCCCTGCCCTGTGGGAAGTCCAAGGACCACCCACCTCCATCCAGGTCTAGTAAGGTGAGCATCCAAACTGCCTAGGCTCCCACAAAGCCAGTACGTGCAGTAGGATCAAAAACCCATTGCCATTGTTCTTGAGTTCTCAGTAGTCCTCATTGTCCGCTATGTTCAGCAAGTCCAGTTTTATCCCATGCTTTTTCAGACCCAGGCCAGCTGGCCTTGGTGAGTTCCCAGTAGAACATCCCCGTTGTCTCAGTGTGTGGGTGCACCCCTCGAGGTCCTGAGTTCCTTGCTCGTGCTCTCTCTCCTTCTGCTCCTGATTTGGACCTTGAGATTTCAGTCCAGTGCTCCAATGTGGGTCTCTGTCTCTGTCTCCTTTCATCGCCTGATGAAGGTTAATATTCAGGAGGATGCCTATATGTTTTTCTTATTTAGCTTCTCTAGGATCACAAATTATAGGCTCAATGTTCTTTGTTTATGGCTAGAAACCAAATATGAATGAGTACATTCCATGTTCCTCTTGGGTCTGGCTTACCTCACTCAGGATAGTGTTTTCTATTTCTGTCCATTTGTATGCAAAATTCAAGAAGAGGTATTCTTTTTTTTTAATTGATATTTATTGAGCTCTACATTTTTTCTCTGATCCCCTCCCTGCCTTTCCCCTACTCCCTTCAGCCCTCCCCCAAGGTCCCCATGCTCCCAATTTACTCAGGAGATCTTGTCTTTTTCTACTTTCTACTTCCATGTAGATTAGATCTATGTAAGTCTCTCTTAGGGTCCTCATTGTTGTCTGAGTTCTCTGGGATTGTGGTTTGTTGTAGTGATGAGGCGAGCAGGCCTGCTTTTCATCCCTCACGGCTAGCTTTACACCCGAAATAACAACACACAAATTGTATTCTTTTAAGCACTGCCTGGCCCATTAGCTCTAGCCTTTTACTGGCTAACTCTTACATCTTGATTAACCCATTTCTAATCATCTGTAGCACCACAAGGTGGTAGCTTACCGGGAAAGATTCTAGCCTACATCCATCTCGGGTCAGAGAATCATGACGTCTACCTCACAACCTTCTTCCTCCCAGCATTCTCTTCTGTCTTCCCCGCCTACCTATGTTCTGACCTATCAGGCCAAGCAGTTTTCTTTATTAATCAACCAATGAAACAACAGATAGATAGAAGGCCCTCCTACACCAGTTTGTAGGCTGGCTTTCTTTGCTTTATATTTAAAAACCACCTATGAGGGAGTACATGTGATAATTGTCTTTCTGGGTCTGGGTTACTGCACTCAAAATAATGTTTTCTGGTTCCATCAATTTTCCTGCAAAATTCAAGATGTTGTTATTTTTTTCTGCTGTGTAGCACTCCATTGTGTAAATGTACCACATTTTCCTTATCCATTCTTCAGTCGAGGGGCATTTAGGTTGTTTCCAAGTTCTGGCTATGACAAACAAAGCTGCTATGAACATAGTTGAACACATGTCCTTGTGGCACGATTGAGCATCCTTTGGATATATACCCAAAAGTGGTATTACTGGGTCTTGAGGAAGGCTGTTTCCTAATTTTCTGAGAAATTGCCCACTGACATCCGTTGTACCAGCTTGCATTCCCACCAGCAATGCAGAAGTGTTCCCTTTTCCCCACATCCTCTCCAGCATAAGTTGTCATCAGTGGTTTTGATCTTGGCCATTCTTACAGGTGTAAGATGGAATCTTAGAGTTGTTTTGATTTGCATTTCTCTGATGACTAAGGATGTTGAGCATTTCCTTAAGTGTCTTTCAGCCATTTTAGATTCCTCTGTTGAGAGTTCTCTGTTTAGGTCTGTACTCCAATTTTATTGGATTACGTGATCTTTTGGTGTCCAATTTCTTGAGTTCTTTGTATATTTTGGAGATCAGACCTCTGTCTGATGTGGGGTTAGTGAAGATCTTTTCGCATTCTGGCTGTCGTTTTGTCTTTTTGACCATGTCCTTTGCTTTACAGAAGCTTTTCAGTTTCAGGAGGTCCCATTTATTAATTGTTACTCTCAGTATCTGTGCTGCTGGGGTTCTATTTAGGATGTGGTTCCCTGTGCCAATGCGTTCAAGTGTACTTCCCACTTTCTTTTCTATGAGGTTCAGTGTGGCTGGCTTTATGTTGAGGTCTTTGATCGATTTGGACTTGAGTTTTGTGCATGGTGATAGATATGGGTCTATTTTCATTCTTCTACATGTTTGATATCCAGTTATGCCAGCACCACTTATTAAATATACTTTATTTTATTTGATATTTTTTGCTTCTTTGTCAAAAATCAGGTGTTCAAAGGTGTTTGGATTAATATCTGGATCTTCCTTTTGGTTCCATTGGTCCTCCTGTCTGATCTTATGCCAATACCAGGCTGTTTTTAGTACTGTAGCTCTGTAGTAGAGTTTGAAATCAGTGATTGTGATGCCTCCAGAAGTTCTTTTATTGTACAGTATTGTTTTGGCTATCCTGGGTTTTTTGCTTTTCCATATGAAGTTGAGTACCTTTTTTTCGAGGTCTTTGATGGGCATTGCATTGAATCTGTGTTTTAGGTATTCTTAACATTTTCTTGGTGTTTTCATGTATGTAAAAACAGACTTGTTTGACTCTTGGGCAGTCAGAATCCGCTTGTAAATGGCAGTGATTAGGAAGGTGGAAACTGTGTGCAGTTGAATGGTCCCTGTATTACTAACTCTCAATCATACACATCACATTGGAAATATTCTTTGTTGGCCATGGAAATTAAAATACATCCAAGAGCAGCACAGTTTGTTACCATATGAGAGCCTTTATTTATGTGCAGACTTCAATGGCTACAGCATTGTCTGCTGTTCTTCATGGTTTAGGATTCTTGTAGAAAGTCAAACCATGCTTGGTTTTCCTCAGTAACTTACTTCTTCTGGACTTGGGAAATACTTTACCTTTTAGAAACAAAATGGTAACTGATTTGAAATAGTGCTTTTTTTTTTTTCGTTAGTAATTTCAGATAGTCACTCAAACAATCTCCTTTTATTACTAATTATACATACATATGTGGGGTATGTGCTTGTGGGTATGGGTGCCTTAGGAGCCAGAGGTGTCAGGTCTGCATGGAGTAGGAGTTAAAGGCAATTGTGAGTTACCATGGATTCTGGGACCTGAAGTTAGTTCCTCTGGAAGTTATCGTGCTCTTAACTGCTCAGCCACCTCTCCAGCTTAGCAACTCATTTTTAATTATATATTTTAATTTTATGATTGTTGATATTCAGAAACTTGAGTTTTAGCAAAAACCCATTTTCTCTGTAAATATTTGATTTATTTTGCCTTTAAGAATGGGTTCCCTCATGTATAGAAAAAAAAACAAATAAATAGAAGAAAGTTAAAGCCATGCTCAGAGCCATGTATGCTCATGACATTGCATGGCAGATAAAAGGTGACATTCAAATTAGTGAATTGCTACATTACTGCACTATAAAGATGAAGAAGTAGCGTGTTATTCTGTTGCACATTAAATCATCAGTGTTTGGTGTTTCACAGATGAGTGATCATCTGAGGAGACTGAGCTGTCAGGAGAAACAGCAATGAAGCACTTTCTTCTACTTTTTAAAGTTTCAAAGGCAGACAGATCTTCAGTAGGGAGTACTTCTGTGACAATCAAATAAACAGAGAATTCTCAAGGAAACCAATGCACACAGAATTTGCAAAACTTATCTAAAGTCTGATGAAATTTAAATGGTGACAATAAATTATAGTTGCATATTGTTGTGCCATGAATCAAATGATATCAGAAAAATATACAATACATAATCATTTATTTTCCTAGAAGCATTTATGCTTAATATCAGGGAGAGAAGCCAATATTATTTAACTTTCATCTGGGATGATCACTGGTCAATCAAGTCAGTACATGAATGTGAATTTATCATCCATATTCAGTAAATACACCCACTGTAGCACAATATATTTTGTATCTAAAATCATTTACACAACAGATGAAGACGTGATGATCCAGGCTAATGTTTTAATTATAGAAGACAAAATTATGCTTATGCTAGCGGATTAATAGCAGGTATGATTTCAGAGTGGATGTAATATTTATAAAAAATATTTTTATAAGCAGATACTTATTTTGAAATAGAAAAATAAGTCTTAATGGGAAAGAATAGGGAAAAGTGAAATAAAGTTGTGTATATACAAGGAGGGACAGCTAAAATTAAGGGCAATTTAAAGGGTCAGAAGCAAATCTAAACTATGAGAAGCTTGTTAAATATATACTGTGTTGGATAGTTTTATATCCCCTTGACACAAGCTAATGTTGTCTGAGAGAGAGAAGCATAAATTAAGATATTCCTCGATAAGGTCAGATTGTAGGGAAGCCTGTAAGATACTTTTTCTTAGTAATTAATGGGGCTGGGCCCAGCTCATTGCAGGTCATGTCATTCCTGAGCTGGTGCTCATCAGATCTATTAGAAAACTGGCAAATCAAGCCCCAGAAGCAAGATAGCAAGTAGCATACATCCGTGACTTTTGCATCAGCTCCTGCCCCCAGTTACTTTTCCTGTTCCTGTCCTGACTTCATTCAGTAGTTGACTGCAATATAGACTTATAAGCCAAATAAACTGTTTTCTCCTTTAAAAAAAAAAAAGGGTTCCCTGGGGCTGGAGTGATGGCTTGGTAGTTGGGAGGACTGACTGCTCTTCCAGAGGACTCAGGCTTGATTCCCAGCACCCACATGGCAGCTTACAACTGTCTGTCATTCCAGATCCAGAGGACCCAACATCCATGGTAAACCACCAATGTGCATAAAATAACAATAAATAAATTAAAAATAAGAATTGGTTCCAGAAGACAAAATTCTTACTATAGAATTTCTAAATTTTTATTTATTTATCCATCTATCTACCCATCTATCATCTATCTACCTATCATCTGTCTGTCTGTCTGTCTGTCTGTCTGTCTGTCTGTCTGTCTGTCTATCTATCTATCTATCTATCTATCTATCTATCTATCTCTTTTTAGTTTTTCAAGTAGAGTTTCTATGTATCGTGGAACTCACTCTGTAGAGCAGATTGTCCTTGAAGTCAGTGAGATATGCCTTTCTCTGCCTCTTGAGTGCTGCTGAGATTAAAGGCATGCGCCACCACTGCCCAGCCATTTTTTTTTTTTTTAAATTTTTGATGCATGGTCTTAGCTTTATCTGTCCTGGCACTGTATGTAGAACAAGCTGGCCTTCAACTCATAAAGAGTCACCTGCTTCTGCCTGGAATTAAAGGCATGCACTGCCATTTCTGGTTTATGACAGAATTTTTAAAGACTAAAAAAAAAAATTCTTGGTTGAATTAATGTATTTTAAACTACAAAATGAAATTACCTTTTATAAATATGAATAGCCCCTTATAGTTAAAATGGAAATTACTCATCTGTACACTTGAATCACTTAACATACTTCTTAGATACTTGGCTGGAGAAGAAGTGGGGCCACAACGTGACGGAGTTCCAGCAGCGCTTCGATGGGGTTTTGACTGAAGGGGAAGGCCCAAGGCGGCTGAAGAACTTATACTTCCTGTACTTGATAGAGTTAAGGGCTCTTTCGAAAGTGCTCCCATTTTTTGAGCGCCCAGATTTTCAGCTCTTCACGGGAGATAAAGTTCAAGATGCAGAAAACAAAGCGTTACTTCTGGAGATTCTTCATGAAATCAAGTAGGTTCTGTGTTCTACAACGTATACATTAGCATAGAGACATGGGGTGGTGTCCAAAGTAACTGCATTATTTAGTTAGAGCAGGAAACCATCTTTAAAATAATATAACTATAGTTTTGTTCATTGGACTTTAGAACTTTTTGTTTCTTTGAGATGGTTAGATTTTCCTGCTCAGCCTCCTAGGAGCTGGGAAATAGGTGTTTATCACCATACCTGGCCTTCCCATATCTAGAGTTTCTTGGTTTTACTTTGACCTGTGTAACAACTTTTTTTTTTTTTTGGAATGAGTTTCTCCATAATTCTGACTGTCCTGGACCTTGCTTCATAGTTTCAAGTCTGGCCTTGAACTCAACTGCTCCACCTGCCTCTGCCTCCTGAGGGCTGGGATTAAAGGCACCACTACCTGAGTATTTTTTTTATAAGTTCTTAATACCAGCATTATTTTTATTTGTGCAGTCTAAGTTTAGGGCCAGACTTCTAATGCACTTAGCATTTAAATTTGAGGATAAGTATTTGTTTGCATTTTTGGTGTTACTGATTTTTGTTCTATTTTAATTATTTATCACTGACCAGTAAAATATATTAGCATGACTTTTAATACTTATAATACATGAACATGACCCTTCTCTGTTTAAAACACAGGTCATTTCCTTTGCATTTTGATGAGAACTCTTTTTTTGCTGGGGATAAGAATGAAGCACATAAACTAAAGGTAATTATACTTCAGCCTGTTGAGTATGCGGGTGTGTGCGGAATATCATGGATTCCCGGAAGAGGCTGCAGAGAGAGGTGGATTAGGACGGGAGCTTGGTCAGAGCACTGACTTTCTGTTGGGGAAAGTTTTAGTGGCCTTTTGCTCACGAGGGTGCCTAATAAATAGGTGTGCACTATGTGTTCAGAACTCTTACGAGTAGAGCTAGAGTTTCACCTCGGTGTTTCTTATTGTTCCTTATGAAATAATAAATATCAAGGTATCATAGCACCCCACAAACAATCTGAATGTTAATTAAAAAATAAATTTAAAATATAAATAAATAGGTATTTATACTTAATAACAAATCTTGACTTCTAGCTCAGGAGGTTTAGTATGTCTGTAGCACTCTTCTCTGTTTCTCATCTCAATGAAAGAAGCTAATTTAATTACCTTGCAAAGAAAGTTCCTTTTGTACATACTGTTGAGATGAGCTGTTCCTGATTGCCACCTCTTTCCTCTTCAGCTTGTACCTCAGTGGTTAGACACAGACACTCTCT
>NC_022019.1:3764312-3768604 GCF_000317375.1 Microtus ochrogaster
AAAAAAAAAAAAAAAAAAAAAAAACCAACCAAACCAAAACACAGAATTTGCTGCTGTTTTCAATATGCTACTTATTTTTAGTTCACTTGCTAGTTCCTTGGAGTGTATTTTGACATCAGCTTTTTTTTAGACTGTACAAATTAGAAATATTTCTCACAGTGTTTCAATTTGATTCAAATTCCAAAACATTTGGCTTTTATGTCCTTTGAAGTTTAGGTATAGTTTCTATAGGAAAAAAACATATAGAAAATTAAAGAAAAATTATTGCTGATTTACTTTTAAATGCTTTCTGCTAAACACAGATGTGAACATTGTTCATAAATTCATTTTCCTGGGCAGTAGTGGTACACGCCTTTAATCCCAGTACTTGGGAGGAAGAGGCAGATGGATCTCTGTGAGTTTGAGAGCAGCCTGGTTTACAGGGTGAGTTCCAGGACAGCCAGAGCTATACAGAGAAGCCCTCTCTCGAAAAACAGATTAAGGTTTTCATTATGACTTCTTTGCTCTACCTGTGTGTGGGTAGAAATGGGGGTGGAGTTTTTCTTTTGTCCAAACTATCCAGTTCCAATTAATCACACAAAAGCTTATATTAATTACAGAATGCTCAGCCTATAGCTCAGGCTTATTACTAACTAGCTCTTACACTTAAATTAACCCATTTCTATTAGTCGACATTTTGCCTTGTGGTTTCTTAGTTTTACCTGTTCTCTAGCACATATTGCTGCCCTGGTGGCTGGCTGTCTCTCCTGATTCTGCCCTTCTTTCTCCCTGTATCTCCATTTTGCTTTTCCACCTGTCTTTATTCTGCCTTGCTGTAGTAGGCCAAAGCAGCTTCCTTATTAACCAGCAACATATATTCATACGTACAGAAGGATTATTCCACAGTAATAATTCAGTAATTATTAGTATTTGGAGCAGAATAGGGTCTGAAGGTTTATTTGAGAATTTTGGCAAGAACTGGTCAGTTGGCTTTGATCATTCTGCCAAATGACCATGATACACGACGAGAAACTGGGTGTGTCGGTGTGCATCTGTAGTTCTGACTGGCTGGGAGATGAGCAAGGGACAGTTGGAGTCCAGAAATCCAATGCCTGCCTGAGCAACAGGATGGCGAGAATCTGTCTTAATAATTTAATTTCTGATTATTTTAAGGAATGCATTTTTTTCTGATCTGAGATCATTTTTGTTATGCATACAGTGTTCTGTCTGCATGCATGCCTGCATGCCAAAAGAGGGCACCAGATCTCATTACAGATGGTTGTGAGCCACCATGTTGCTGCTGGAAATTGAGCCTGGGTCCTCTGGAAGAACAGTCAGTGCTCTTAACCACTGAGCCATCTCTCCAGTCCTGATCTGAGATAATTTTGGAATATATCCCAATTATTAGACATTGTGTTATTTCTGGAAATTACAAGGATTTCCTCCTAATCTAGTTAATTTCTAGCATCTTGAGTTCATGTAGGTAGGAGATATGCTATTTTATGTGGTTGACTCCAATTTTATATTACTTAGGTATGCTAAGCAACCGTACATGTTCTCTGTACCTATCATGCAAAGATTTACTCAAGAAACGCTGTGTTCAAATATTTGAACAGTGAACTTAGAGAAAGCAGGTATAATCTTCTACAATAGAGGCTGTGGCTTTGCAAGTCAAAAGCTTTCAAGCCATGTCTACACAAGTCTGTGTTTTATTTCTTTTGGTTGTGAAAATGTAATTGATAAAAACCCACTTTGCTTTTAGTAACATTCTTTAAGTAAATTGTGTGATACTGGCCCATCACACGTACATCCATTTGGATGTTTAGGAGCATGTGACTACTCATTTTCTCTCCAGATAACTTGTCTGCAGTTGGATTCTGTAGACCTTTAGAACGGATACTAATTGTCAGTTCAGGGCTGGTGAGAATGCTCAGTGGTGAAAGGCAGTTGTAGCCAAGCCTGATGACCTGAGTTCAATCCTCAGGACCCATAACACCAACTCCTGCAAGCTGTCATCTGACTTTCACATGTATATACATACATGAATACATGCACATACACACAGAGTGTGTGGAGGGAGCGAATAAAATTTAGTTTTGGAAAAAAAAATTAAAACCTATTGATAGCTTAGGGTTCCACTCTTGTTTATTTTTGTTTTTGTTTTTCAAGACAGGGTTTCTCTGTGTCACAGCCCTGACTGTCCTGGAACTAGCTCTTGTAGACCAGGCAGGCCTCGAACACAGAGATCTTGCTGTTTCTGCCTCCCGCGTGCTGGCATTAAAGGCGTGCGCCACCGCTGCCCAGCAGAATTTCACTCTTAAAACCAGGACAAAGTCACTTGGAGGCTCTGTTATTAATTTTGACTCAAGTAAAAGAAGATGCCCTTGGTTTCCTTTTCGCCATCCCTTAAGGACATAAACTGTGTTTAGATGATTGGATGCTTGCTGCTCTATTACAGTGTAACACCCTGATGTTAAAAACAGAAATGGAACAACATCCCAAATCCAGCATAGTAGTAGAGGGTAGGTACAGATGTGGGGTGATTTGTTTGGAGTTTCAATTATATTAGTAATGATTTTTTAGAATTTGGTGGTGCATACGTGGCTATTAACATTTTGTTTGTCAGTACTCTCAGTAGTAAGAAAAAATCTGAGTGTTTCCTCTAATTCCAGGAAAGGACAGCTATAATTTAACATTACCAGAGGTCACCATCCTCCTTCCTCCCTTCCTTTCCCTTGTTAGATACTGTCTAATCCCACAACTTCCAATATTGACATATAAAACTAAATACTTAGGTTTCTTTTTGGGTAGCATGGGTTTGGAGTGAGATAGGGCTGGTTTCAAAATACACAGGTTGCTAGGGGAATGAATTTTTTTTTTTTTTTTTGTTTTTCGAGACAGGGTTTCTCTGTGGCTTTGGAGCCTGTCCTGGAACTAGCTCTGTAGACCAGGCTGGTCTCGAACTCACAGAGATCCGCCTGCCTCTGCCTCCCGAGTGCTGGGATTAAAGGCGTACGCCACCATCGCCCAGCTAGGGGAATGAATTTAAGCCTGCTGTCTAACAGTCTGAGTCTTTTAAAGAAATGCATGAGGGGTAGATCAGAGTAGTTTTGGATTTGTGGGAAGATTCGATGCTAAGAAGGACTCTGGTGTATAGTAAGGCTCCGTGTGTGCTGCTCTGTTTGGTGCTTTTTGGTTCACCGTCCATGGTTAGACACCTGGAAAGCACACAGAAAACAATTCTTAGTTGATTGCATAAGTATACAACTTACATAAAATTATGTTACATTGTTTTTAGGAGGACTTCCGACAACATTTTAGAAATATTTCGAGAATCATGGATTGTGTTGGTTGTTTCAAGTGTCGACTGTGGGGAAAGCTCCAGGTGAGTCTTGCTCAGTCTTCTTCTTCACTCTTTGTTGAGACGTTTTCTTATTTGTTTTTTCTTTTTGTTTTAGACTCAGGGTTTGGGCACTGCTCTGAAGATCTTGTTTTCCGAGAAACTGATAGCAAATATGCCAGAAAGTGGACCAAGTTATGAATTCCAGCTAACCCGACAGGAAATAGTCTCATTGTTTAATGCATTTGGAAGGTTAGTTTTAATGTACTGAAATTGTTTCTGCTAGCCATCTAAGTCTGATGTTAATAGGTACATTTTCAGATAAAACTAGGGATGTTATTTTCAGTAAAATTATCTTGTTATACAATCATATGATCTGATAAAATACCTTAAGAATATACACACATACAATTACTACTTGATTATTTCCATCTATTGTTGTTTATATTCCTATTTAACTTACTGACATTTGGGTACTGTTAAATTTGTACATTTTATTGTAATTATTTTGTACATTTGTATATACGTACATGGTATTTTGGGTTTTTTTTTGTTTTGTTTTGTTTTGAGGCGAGATCTCACTTTGTAGACCAGGTTGGGCTTGAACACAGATCTGCCAACCTCTACCTTCTTCCTGGGATTACAGACATGTGCCATCAGACCCAGCTTATTGTAATTATTTAAAAGCATTTTATTGGTATTATTTTTGAAGGGTATGAGAAGTCACAAATATTTCTATGAACTCAGCATCATACAGAAAGATTAGTAATCCTTCAGAAATAATTATTTCCTGTCAGATGTTTTGAGAAACAGTATGAGAAATGGAAGATACATCAACAGTTTGAAATGTGGATGGCGTTTCCTGCTGGCTCATGTTGATTCTCGATTGACAAACCTCTCTTCTTTCTTCAGTGCTGGGGATTTACCCGTAGCATGCTAGGCAACATTCTCTCATCCCCTCAATTAACATTTT
>NC_022019.1:3768964-3777983 GCF_000317375.1 Microtus ochrogaster
GGGAGGCAGAGGCAGGCGGATCTCTGTGAGTTCGAGACCAGCCTGGTCTACAAGAGCTAGTTCCAGGACAGGCTCCAAAAACCACAGAGAAACCCTGTCTTGAAAAACCAAAAAAAACAAAACAAAAAAAAAACCACGAATAAAATAAAAAATCAAATGTTTTAGGATTGAAATAATTGCCTTTAAAAATTCTCTAGCACTTAGGATCTTGAGTGTACAATGCAATCGTGTGTTTTACTTTTATTGTAGTGGAGAGCAGAGCTGAAGTGCATGTGAAAGGGAACGTGCAGAAATATAATACAGAACAGATTTTACTTTATATGAAAATTGGTGAAAACATTTGGGTCAAAATTGGTTTTTCTCAATCTTTATTATAATGATCAATAGCTTTGATTTTTGTACATTTAGTAGTAAATAAAGGTATATTATTGCATTCTTATATTTCTGGATATTTAAATACTTATTTTAATGTTTCTACATTTCCATATTTATACTGTGTATGTGATACAAATAACATTATAATGTATACAAATACATTAATGAATAACTAAAATATCTAAGTATTTTGTACTTATATACTTAAGTATTACATACTAAATACTGATGTGCTTTAAATACTTTAATGTAGCTCTGGATATTTAAAATATACATCTGTGTAATTTCATATGTATATATTTTAATACTCCAGTATTAAAAGTTAGCTTGGGGGCTGGAGAGATGGCTCAGCCGTTAAAGGCTAGGCTCACAACCATAAATATAAAAAAAGGGGCTGGAGAGATGGCTCAGCCGTTAAAGGCTAGGCTCACAACCATAAATATAAAGAGTTCGGTTCCCAGCACCCACGGCTGTCTCTCCAGCCATTAAAAAAATTTATAAAAAAAAAAATAAATAAAAGTTAGCTTGTATTTTGATAATATTATCTTAGGTTTGCTTAGTAGATTTATGTACCTTTCAAATGATTGAATTAACTATTTTAAACTTTTTATATACTCTAAAAATGAAAAATCACAGAAAATTTTTGAAAGTGTTCTTAAGTGAAGTGTTTCTTGGTTACAGGATTTCTACAAGCGTGAGAGAATTAGAGAACTTCAGGCACCTGTTGCAGAATGTCCACTGAGGAGGACAGGTTGGAACGTGCCTGTTTCTGGACATGGGAGGCCAAAGAGCTGAATCTCTCCGAGCAGCCTGACTGCAGTGGCCCTCTCAAGCCAAATGTTTCTATAAAGCTGTTTTTGTAAAAGGAGAAATACATTGTTTTAAGTAAATGACATTTTTAAAAATTGTGTTCATGTTTAATATTATTGTGAATAAAAGTAGTATTTTGATAATGTACAAATTTTAGTACTAGACAAAGGTAAGATCACCAAATTCCCATAAGATAAAGGTAGGTGAATGATGTCTTTAGCCTCTCGAGCTAGAGCTGTATTTAAGAAGATGTGATAAAAATAAAGCTAAGGTAGCTGTGACAAGTGTTTGTAAAATTCTAAGAGGCTCACCAATAACCTATTGTCAGCCTAAAAACACGATGAATTTTCATTTGCCTCATTTGCAAAGAAAATACTGAATTCCCAGTTAGATTTGAATTTTAGATAAGCAACTAGTTTTCTCTTAAGTGTATGTTGTATGCAGTATTAGGGCCGTATTTATACTAAAGTTGATTAATTTGTTTTAAGTTCAGGTTTAACTGGGAGGCCTGTGTTTTCCTGGCAACCCTAAAATACACTGGTATGAAACATTCCTTTTAGAGTTATATAGCTATTTTGATTGTCCGTAGAGAAGTAGAACAACTCAAAGGCACAGGAGATTTCTGAACATTGTAGAAAGATGAATAGATTATATATTTATTCTCATAATACTTCCCCTAATAGTAAATTTTGGGGAAAACTTTATTTTTATATAATTTCAGATTTACAGAAAAGTTTCAAAAACAGTACAAAAAAATCTGTTTTACTCAAATTGATAGATAGTTGACATGTGTTGTGACTGCTCATCTCGTCCCACACTGGGGACTGATCCAGGACCTCAGGCATGCTAGGCTAGCCCTCCCCACCCCCAGCTGTGTCCTCAGGCCCTGCTCTATCTTCTGTGTAGACGTCGGTATCCTGTTTTTTATTTATTGTTTGAGAACTAGTCATGGACATCATGTGTTAATCCAAAATACTTCCGTGTGATGTGCAGTTATTTCCTAAAAATGATTTTTTTTTGTTTTTTTTTTTAGGGAAAACCAAACCTTATAAATCTTTGCTAAACTAGTAGAAGCCTTAAAATAAAGAAACATATCATGTCCTAATCACCTAAAGTTTGAGTGTTGTTGCCTTTTTTTGACCCATGTAATCATAGGGTATATAATTCATGTTTTTAATTCATGAAACTGATTTCTTTTGCCTCCATAAAATGGAACTATAATTTTGATAGGTTTTCATTAGTGGAAGCTTTTCACTAAGAACAATATTTGAAGTGGCTTAAGAATTTACATCACATAGCAATTATAAATTATAAATGCTGTATACCTCAAAGTTATGCCCCTTTTATATCGTATATAATGTCTGAGCAGTTAGGATAGGTTGAGATGTCACATAAGAGAAGCAAGATTTATATATGTATGGTTTAGAAATGTCACTTTACACTGCTTGTATCTTCTCTGTCTCTAAGACTTGGTTCAGTGCCAGGTTTATAGTTGGTGTCTAGTATTCGTTGACTGAATGTGTAAGTATGTATTTAGTATACTTTAAATGAATGGTCATATAACTATGTTTAGCAATGTGTCCTATTTTCCTTTCTCATTTTCCCCTTCTTTTGAATAGGGAAGCAAATGAAAGTCCATTTTCTTGGGGACTTGTAACTAAGTGATCAGCATATACAAGGGTATTTCATCACCCGTTCTTGTTCTTGCTGCTTCCACTTACTGCCTCCCACTCGATTTGCCCTGTGAACTCAGTCCTTACAAATGATGTCTAGCAACTGTTAACAAGTCATTTCTTGATTTGAACTTCCTGCACTTGACCCTCTTGACAATCCCTTCCTTAAAGTCCCAGTAACTATGTATCCTTGTAAATGGTTCTTTCCTGGATGTCTTTCCTCTGGTCCCCTCATTTAACCTACATGTCACTCCTCAGACTTCTTGTCTCAGTCACTGTGCTTCACTCTTGGGATTCTTTCCATCCAGTGATGCCCAACAGATTTTAGCTTAGACTTCTCAGTCCCTTTTCCTTCTGGACTCACTTGGTTATCCCACTGTCTCTTCTGAAACACACAAACCTACTGTGTGTCTGCTCCTTATTTGGTTAACTTCACAACCATTGTTCCGTACAAGGCTTCCAGCTCATTCCTCTTCCTACTGTTGGTGTCTTGAGTTCTGCTGATTTTCTTCCCACCTTCCATTCTCTGTCATATTTGTTACTGTTATCCAAAGAACTAACAAAGTCTGTTTCCTCATCTCTGTTGTTGGTCCATATTACCAGATCCCGCTAGAAGCATTCAGCCTAATACCCACTGGCAATTTTATGAGCTTTGTGGTGAGAGCCTTTACTTGGTGTCCAAGCTCTTCTTCTTGGTGTTTGCCACTCTGTTCCGATAAAAGTGTTAAAAGGTTTTCAAAAGTCCAGAGTTGGATCTTGCTCCAGACCTTGGTAGACACCTGGGTTTCTCATTTGCATTGAGAAACCCAGGCTTTCCAATCTGGGAAATTCCATGCATTCTTGAAATTCTCTTTGAAACTACACCTGTCTCCTCCCTGTGGTCACCACTGTAATTGCAACCTACCTCTACTGAATCACTTATTGTACTGTATGTTTTATTTTATTTTTTAAAGTGTCCTTTACTAGAATGTGAGCTCCTTAGGGGCAGGAAAGAAACTATTAATTTTGGCATCTCTATAGCATAATGTTTGGCATATGAGCATTTAGTAAATGTTTGTTGAATTAACTGCTTCACAGTGACAGCTGTACCTCACTGTCTTTGCTTACAGCAAGGGTCAGTAGACTTAGGGTGGCAATAAAGATGAAAATAATTTAACCTCTGGTGTGGTCTTTGGTCATTCATGAATGGTGTCTACTTTGGGACAAGTTTGAGGGAGGAAGCGATATCATAGGAGCTTCTTGATGGAAGACTAGCTTAGATTGTAGACTAGACTAACTGTAAGATTCTCAGGAGGGAAATGTCACTTTTGTGAGGATTTTTCTTAGCTTAGCATTTGAATAAATGTCTACCTAATGACACTACCATTTAAGAACATGGTACTTTATTTCAAACAGGCTGAAATATGTGTTGTGATCCAGATGTATTCATTATTCACTAAAAGCAAATTCCACTTGTAGTGAGATTTTTGAAAGAAAGTGAATGAATTCCATTAAGGGATATTAAGAAAGCACGCCTCCAAATAAAAGCACATTCATTAACAGTAGTGTTTTATTATAATTTAGTGAAACAACAAATACATTCATTGGCCTCAGCTATACTTTTGCAACCAGTTTGACACTGACTGTATAGCTGAGAAACACCATTAAACAATAAAAAGGCTATTACGCATAAAAAAGCCACTTCAGCTATAAATTACATTGTCCATAAAACTACAGTCAGCTACAATAGATGGTTAAGAGTTTCAAAATTAATAGCAACCCAAATGAAATAAACAATAAGGACAAATATTTCTAATCACTGTAGAATTAATACACTTAAGCAATGAATTTCAACTTTCTAATCAATGATTGTGAGGAAGGGCTGGGGTTGTCATGTGCTTCAGGGCAGGTGGACAGGAACGGTAGCCCTTTAATGAACAGCTCCCTCTGAGAACAGACTTAAAGTGCTGCTAGTGCTTTCGAATTTTTAAGCAAACGGGCAGATTTCTTCTTTGGTGATGTACTGTGAGATGTATAGCAGACAAACGTTAAGAATTTAGGTACTTTATAGGCCAGGTGTGGTGGCGCAAACCTTTAATCCCAGCACTTAGAAGGTTGAGGCAGGGCCAGCCTGGTCTACACAGTGAGTTCCAGGACAGCCAGGACTACATAGACTCTTTAAAAAAAAAAAAAAAACCTGGTCTACAAGAGCTAGTCCCAGGACAGGCTCCAAAGCCACAGAGAAACCCTGTCTCCAAAAACCAAAAAAAGAGAATTTAGGTACTTGAGTCAGTGATAAATATAACTAATAAATCTCAAATTCAGCATAGTCAACCAGTGCAGCAAGAAGAATTGAGATTCTTTATCTGAAGAGTTTATGTAATCTTTGTTTACTTTGTCAACCAGGATGTTTGTGTAGAGAAGCTTAACTAGAAAAAAATTATCAAACAAAAACAATAGAGTTAGATACCTAACATCATCAAAATAAACTGGTATTCTGAAAAATCAAACTGAAAAGAAATCCACAGTTGTAGACTATTGTTAGGTTGTTGTCATAGTACCAAGGCTAACTTCTACACTATAAAAGTTGAAATCATTTGTTACAGTAAGAACTTACAAACAAACGCTGTGTATAAGTATGCTTCAGATTGAATTTAAAATCAGTTGTTCATAAAAAGAAGAAAAGTATTTGGCTTTATACCATCCTCTCAAAAGATAGAAAGGATTAACAACGTTCTTAAAGATTCATATATATTTTTGTGAAGTTGCTGCATTAGTTGTTAAAAAGCTGAAAGATTTTAGGTATGAGTACAAATAAGACAGTTTCTAGTCAGTAGACAAAAGAGGGCAGCTGTGTTCGCCCAGTTCCAGAGCAGCTGGTAGATGCTGTGTGGGGTCATCTTTATCTGCGTGAAACCTATGCTGCCTGTCCCCTTGGAATCTGAGGTATTCAGCATCTGCTTCCCATAGAAACACAGGTAGAAAGTGCATTTTAAAATTGTGTTGTCTTTGCCTACTGTTGTGTGTGTGGGCTTGAGTGCACTCAAGCACACTGCTTACAGTAGCATATTTAAAACAGTTTAAATGAAGTCCTAAACTATCCCAATGTTGTTAACCTCTACACTTCTCTTGTTTGCTTATTAATCCAGTACTGGAATTGATTGGAATTAATTTAATTTGGCTTAGCCCATATACAAGGTATAAAATGTGAAAAATAAAGGCAGGATTACACATTTTATAAAGTATTGCACTTTAGCTCACTGCAAAATGTCTCATGATTTAATTTACCTGAGGACAATCATGACCCAGTAGGTGGGATTTGTTCCATCTCCTTTCAGATAAATTGAATACGTTTTGAAAACATACTGTTTTTAACTTAGCACTTTTTAAAATGAACAATCCCTAAGTGCATCTGTAAGCTTGTTTGTTAGTCCCAAGAAGTTCTACTGAAACCCCCTATGCAAAAGTCACCATTGCTTCTGGAAGAATCATGCTTAAACTGCTACTTGCCTTAGTCATACAGAATAGCCACTTGACCAGTCCTGCTCAAAGCCACACAGTCTCCACTGGCTCAGTGTTAAGAACACTACCAGCCAGCAGCACCACTGAAGGGTTTCTACTATCACTTGTTTAAAATAATGGAGTAATTTAATCAAAATTGTTTTCAAAACATGCTTTAAAAACTGTCTTCAATGTTACATGTTTTTAAAAGGAATGATACATTTTTAAGCCTTAACTCTGTGCACTGATCACACTCTAAAGCTGAAGTTGGGTAAAGATTCCATGGAGAGTACACCTCTGAATTTCTAGGTTTTGATTTTTTGTGGAAAAACTGCCTTCTGAACTGGTGTACAATAATATTCAGGTGTGAATACTCAATACTTGAGCGTGGCTTTGGGGACTGCAAAGTATTCTTTCTGAACACAGGTAAAAGTGCAAATACGCAAATGTGCGTTGTACACTCAAAGTTAGGAGGTTCTGAGGTCATCAAGTACCTTAGCATCTAATCTCTCTCTCTCTCCTCCGAACTTCGAATTTCACTATGCCGAGGTTAAAACAAACAGCTGTGTTTTGAGGCTCTCCACGAAACACAGCTGGATTTCCAGATTTTGCTAGTTGCAGTAGATGACGCAATGTTGATGTAGATGCTTTTAAAGATGCCGAGTACACGTACACACATCCATGAAAACAGCTCGAGATGCCTGTTGCGGGAAAGCCCTCAGTTCTGTGGAGTCACGTAGAATCGATGGTGACTCCTCAGATCCAGGTTACTGCATGTGAAGAGCAAGGGAGCAGTGTCTGTCACAGGGCCATTCAGCGGCGGGGTCACTGTGTACGTGCCGCTGCCACACCCAGTCATGGTGCCATACCAGCCCAAACTTTGCGAGTTTGATAAACTGCAATAGCAAAAAAGTAAGGCAAAGAAGCCGGAGGGCTGTGGTTAGAAGAAGCCACACTGGCACTTTTAACATTTCCAAAGAATTTCACAACACAGAAATATATTTAAATGTGCAAAACACAGGCTTTCTACACAATTTAATGGCTTCTATCTGATATCTCTGCCTTGTAACACATATCACAGAAGAAACAGAATGCACCTGACAATAATAATATGCTCTATGTGCTATGCTTTGCTCCACACATCTGTATGTATGTATGTATCCCTTTACTCCTCATCTCAAGCCCAGACTGTGTTACCATCCTACTCCACAGATGACTTCACAGGACTTGTCCAGGTGAAGTCAGGGTTACTTAGAAGGGATCAGGCTGGAAGAGTCCTGTTGGTGTATGAAAAGGCTTTCTTTCTGATGGTTCTGAACTATGGGGGCGCAGGAAGCCTTTTCTTTTCTGACCTGGAACTGCACCGGGAACAAGGAGGCAAACATACAGTGTCCGGCAACCCTTCCCTGCCTGGGACTGCATGCTTTCACTTTGACTGAGACGGGGTCCTGAGATGAGATGATCCCACTTGAACATTTTTTCAGAAAGGGTGATATACTGGCTTCAGGTCAGCTGACAGTTGTTTACAGAGCACGTTGTACCATATGGCTAAGCCCCAATAGGTTAAGCAGTTCATGATCATATTTATCGACATGCTCTGCCAAATCACCTGTTTAATGGGTGGTTTAAAGCTCAGAGTTGTTTTTGCAAACTATTTCAATGCTAACCCAGCCTAAGGGACTAGTTACATCTACCTTCCTTCTCGTGAGCTCCCCAGCCTTGGCAAGTCGTCATCACTGTCATACCGTCTTGGATTGTCGAAAAAGAAAGCTCTGGAGCTGTAGCTGTGGCTGCTCACCATGCCAGCCGGTGCCTGTGGACGCAGCGTTAGAGACTGGGTAAAGGCCAGAGACGAGAATCTGGGAGTTTTAGTCTCAGACTTACTAAAAGCAGAAACTCAGGATAAATATTCCATGCTTTTAAAAAAATGAGATTGAGCATTGGGGGATATTATGATATCTTACCAGGTTCTGGTTTAATCTCTGTGCCCGGAAAAACAGTACCACTGACCACGCTGGTACGTGTTCCCACAGAAAGAGGACCATTCCGAAGACGATGTAGTCTCCCCCATTTCCATCTTCTCCACGAGCCTGTCCACAGAGCATGGCAGAGCATTTTCACACTGCTTTTATATTTAAGCAATCACTTGCCACAAGTGCTTCAGGCTGGGTAAGTTAACATATATTAAGTATAACTAACTTAACTTTCCTGTATTTTGTTATTTTGTGACTTCTCATGTAATGGTATTTTTTCCTTCAAGGAACATAACAGTACTTTTTAAAAAAAAATTACAACAAGACAATTAAAATTTTTTCAATGCATTAGCTTAGAAAAATAATTTTAGTTTTTGGATAATGCAGAATGATGTCATTTGAGGCACCATAGTCTGAAGAGGGTTAGTTATAAGGGTTCACTATTCCAGCTGCCCCACTGGCACAATAGCACTGTGAGTTAGGCCTGTGGGACAACGAGACGTGCTAAGTAAATCAGCAAGACTGATTTTTAAAACACACTTTGGGGCTACTCTACATACTGAATTTGTTTCTGTTCCACCAGACGTCGCGAGAGGGGAAGCAGGAAAAGAAGTGAAGAGAACTGCCACACAGAACCACATGTGAGAAGTCCATCTCCTTAGCTAGTGAGTGACATAGTCTTCCAGAACTGCCACACAGAACCACATG
>NC_022019.1:3778237-3781262 GCF_000317375.1 Microtus ochrogaster
TGCCGGGCAGTGGTGGCGCACGCCTTTAATCCCAGCACTTGGGAGGCAGAGGCAGGCTGATCTTTGTGAGTTCGAGGCCAGCTTGGTCTACAAGAGCTAGTTCCAGGACAAGCTCCAAAGCTACATAGAAACCCTGTCTCAAAAAACCAAAAAAAGGTAATTATTTATACATATATATAAATCTGAACCAAGTATTAAGATTCACGCAGTTCTTTCATCCATATAGGATGGCTAATGACAGACAATTACCTAGAGATATTAAAAATATCATCCTTTAAAAAGCTAGCAAATAGGCATATGACTAACAGGTTTCTAGCACTACTATTATTTACAAAATAAATTATTATCTCAGATAAGACTTTTTGAAGAATGATCCCAAGGTTCACATGCAAATGGGAAAATTTAAACAGTTTTACAGAGAGTGGAGACTGCATAAAACCATGTCTGAGTCAAACACCAAATGTTCTTGCTAGGACTAACTTAATTATCAGGTGTATCAGCTGCAGACTGGTAATGTGTGACAGATACTCACCTTATCTGAAAGATTATCCCAGCCATAATTAAACGGACTCTCTAACGTATCCTGTGATATGGCGATCACTACCAGGTTGTAGCAAGCTCTGGAGGAGTAGAGAAGAATGACGACAGAGCCGACGACGACAGTCTGGCACAGAGACATGCCCTGTGGAAATGAGACGCACAGGCAAGGTCTCAGCGTGTTTCTATGGTGAGCGAGCCCTTCATCTGCATACAGCAGTCACCGCTTGCAGAGTGGACACCTGCTCAGGTCAACTCTTGATTATTCTGCCTGTCATTCCTGTTCCTGAATTGCATCATGCTTAATGTATGTGAGTGCTTCGGCCACTTGCCAAATGGCAGCTGAAGGAAGATTTTGTTTTGCCGAAGTTGCCTTATTCCTGTAGTAATACATGAATAGACAAACTGGCCAAAGACCTGAGCCATAATTGATTCTAATCAATGATGTCTAATCACAGTGGGATGGGGAAATGGAAGCACTAGTCCATTTGATACACTTTTTTCCTGATACAAAGCAAGAATAGAAATTCAGCTCTTTGCATATTTGCTCCATTTATTAGGAAATGGATGATAGTCCTTTGAGTGACAATATATTGCTGACAATAAGCCAGGTCCTCAGCTATGCTTTCCAATGTGTAACAGTCTATACTATGGCTTTTACCATTTCCCCAGAGATAGAAATTCTTGTTACTTTGTGGTTTTCAACTGTATTGAGCACAAGGAAGAGGACTGTGATGGTATTGTTTGCAGGGACTCTCAACCTGGGGTCTTTATTTTAATACAGTTGGTTTCCTTTGTAATCCTCCATATTTTACCTTCGAGTTAAAAACATTATTCTAAGAGGTAAGAGTGTAGCCAAAGAGACTGATCCATTTCAAGTAAACACTCAACATGGTAATTTAGAAGTTTGTGTTCAATTGTCACAAGCTTAAGGAACAATTACAACACTTGGCACTCAAGGTCCAGGGTTACTAAATGACCTGTAAGTCACAGAGGAGTACTCCTACAGGAGAACTCTCCTCTGATCTTTATGATATCCAAGAAGAAAAACCAGATTAATGTTATCTGGCCAGAACTGAACTCCATTTTATACGTTAACATGTTTGGTAGTCCGTTTCCCGTTTTCACTGTGATCTGAAGCTATGAAGCTCCCTGCCCTGCTGGGAGGGCTCCTTGTGCTTTTCTGCGGGTTCATGATCATAGGTATTGATGAACATTTTCCTAGAATAAGGACATATAGCTAAGCAGGGCCCCTAGTCAATGTTTAAACAAAGACATACGGCCCTAGTGATATGGTACTGTTTTGCAGACTGGGACAAAAATTAACCTGGTATAGGATTGTTTGCGGACTGCTCTGAATTCTGACTCCATGTCAGAACTGAAAGAGTAGTTCACACAAATAAGCTGTAAGTGCAGCTCTTTGGAGTCTCTTTCACTGACTGCTCTGTGGGAAAAATCCTGAGTTGAGTTCACTTGACTTCCTAACTCTCACGGCACAAGATACTCTTTCTTATGCGGGCACTTTTCATTAAATCTTCAATCCCATATGAGCCAGCGATTTTAAATACTAGAGCTTATGTCTTTAGTGAACGTTTAAATTCACGTTTTCAAAGAAAGCAGAGAAGATGATTTCAGTTCATGTGGGAAACGACCCAGTAGTCACTGGGAATAAAATCCCCACTGTATCTCAAGTGCAGAATTTAGGGACCCAACTAGGATGTCAGAAGCTAATATTTGTTTGTTTGTTGGATTATCTAATTTTTCTTCATGAGACCTTAGTGAAAGAATGAAGCTCAACATCTGGGTTATTAAGACAGCCTTCATGACCTTCATGACCAATAACAATGACCAGAGGGTGTACCGCTTTAAAGTTGGATGAAGACCTATGGAGGGTATCTTTTACTTTTTTATGGTTTTTTTGTTTTTGCTTTTTTTGTTGTTGTTTGTTTTTTGTTTCAAGACAGGGCTTCTCTATGTAACCCTGGCTGTCCTGGAACTCACTCTGTAGACCACCAGGCTGGCCTGAAACTCAAAGAGATCTACCTGCCTCTGCCTCCGAGTGCTGGGATTAAAGGTGTGTGCCACCATGCCCAGCCCTTTTGTGTTCTTAAAATGAGTTACTCTTTATACATGTTTATTAACTCATTGAGTATGCTAAAAAAAGGAGGGTTCTCAAACTTTTTAAATTGTAATGAAAACTATTTTTTAAAATAAAAAGTTGTAGTAACTAAAAATAGTTTGTATAATTTAAATACATGCCAAATTTTCCAGAAGCACATATAATGTGTGAAATTCCTATTGTAATTATGGAAATCACATCAAACTTGCATTTGGATTTTTTCAAAATTTTATCAAGAGTTCAATTATTTCATAAAACTATAGCACTATCAATATTGCTTGACGTATATGATAATGGTAAACACCCAACTCTGCCTCTGCCACCACCCCCATTCATGATTCTTTTTTTTTTTTTTTTTTTTTGGTTTTT
>NC_022019.1:3782387-3796691 GCF_000317375.1 Microtus ochrogaster
AATTTTCTGCCTCTCCTTCAAGTTAATAAAACATCAAACTAGAATCAATCCAGAGTTTAAAAAAATTATGAAAAATATATCACTATGCTCACTGGATGTTCTTGATCTCTTTGAGCTCTAGTAAAATTCCTTCTTACGCTTCCTGAATATCTGGAACTACTATATACCATCGCACCCTGCTTGGGTTAGGTTTTAAAGGAACATATTATCGAAGAAAAGTATGTTAAGAAGAACAAAATAGAATGTTGTAAGAATTACCTAAGTTAGCCACCAAAGTGCAAGTTCACATATCACACACACACACCAGAGAGACAGAGACACAGAGAGAGAGACAGAGAGAGAGAAAGTATGAAATTTTTCACTTTGTGAAATAAAATAGCTGCCTGAATAAAATAGATTAACTGCTTAAACCTATAAACAGTGTAGGGCATTTTCAGTGGGGAAAGGGCAATGAATCAAAAGCTATGACATAATTCATAAAACAATTTATAGACAAACTATATATAAACATATATATTTATATACCATATATTTAAACTTATATAAAACAATGAAAGAAAACCAGGGCTTCAGAAAATAAATGGGAGTTACCCCGCAAAGCTCAGAATTGAAAAATAAAAAGGGCGCAACCACTGATAGGCTAAAGTTCTACCAAGAATAGACCACCATCATCAGTCCACAGGGCTCCCACATCCGCTCATCAACAGCCAATCCCTAGACAAAAACACTTGCATTTCTGTTTTTCAACCTAGTTCTTCTTTTAGAGCTTCATATAAGTGAATCAAAGACTACAGACTTGTTTTCAGATTTCATTTTACACGTCTCAGTGTCACCAGAGGTTACCTCTTGTCATTGCTGAGGGTGACCAAGTTCTCATGTTTTGCCATGGCTTTTCCTGGTTTAGCACTTGAAAGATCCACTTTCTAGAAAACTCCAGGAAAACTGGGGCAGTTAATTATATTAATTCCACTGTATAATTACATCAATTTGTTCACATAACATCTTGGTCACATGTGTTTCTGTTAGTGGGCAGCTTCTGGGTACATCCCTAATCTTTTCTGCGTATATATGCTTTCATTTCTTTTGGACAGATAGCCAAGAGCAGAATTTCCGACTTATACAGCATGTTGTGGTTCAACTTCTTCTTGCAAGAATCACATCTTGCTCCAACATGAATGTGTAACTTTATAATTTCAACAGGTCTGAGTTCCGGCAGCTTCATGCAGTTGTCCTGTCCTAGACCCTGTTGGGGTCGGCAAGCTTTCTGTTGTAGGTTTGCTGCTGGATGTGTCTCTTCCTCTCCGTGATTACTAATGATACTATATTTTTGGCTTTTTGTGCATTTGTGAACAATCTATTCAAATCTTTTCACACCTTCTCACTTAGCATGTCTTTTAAAAATATCTGCATTGTAGAAGATTTTTATAAATGCTGGGCAGTAGATCCTCATTAGATATGTGCATTGTAAATATTTTTGAAGGCTGTGGTTTGCCTTTGCATTTTTTACTTCTGCCTTTTGATGATGTTTTAAAATTCAACTAAGTCTAATTTATTAACTTCGTTCTTCTTGGTTATTATGTATGCTTTCTGATCTAAGTAATCTTTGCCTGTACCCAACTTGTACAGGTCTTGTTTTTTTTTTTTTTTGGCTTTTTTTCCACTTTGAACTTTGTGTGTGTGTATGTGCATATATATATGAATACTCAGACATATAGATATGTGAAAAATGGATCTAGGAGATTCTACTGTATAAGTTATCTAATTGCTCTGTCTCTATTAGTTTAAAATAATTCCTTTTCACCAGGCAGTGGTGGCACATGCCTTTAATCCCAGCACTTGGGAGGCAGAGGCAGGCAGATTTCTGTGAGTTTGAGGACAGCCTGGGCTACAAGAGCTAGTTCCAGAACAGTCAGGGCTGTGACACAGAGAAACCCAGTGTCAAAACAACAACAACAACAAACAACAACAACAACATTCCTTTTCCATTTGGATTGCTTTTAGCATCTTTATCAGATATGAGAACACAACATACGTGTGAATTGACATAAAGGTCTTATTCTGTTGTATTGATATGTTTGCCTATTGTCATTCTTAAAATCCCTTTATTATAACAAACTCACAGATAAAAGCATCACACATTTGATTAAGTAGCTGCTCAAATGAGCACCTCCCTGTCCTAAGTGCCATGCATCTCAGTGAACTTCTATACCGCTAGAACTGCTGCTCTGAAGCTGCAGAGCCTTCATATAGGGCACTAATTTTCAGTGCCTTACATACTGTGTGCATCATCCTCATGCTGTCCTTCTTCATTGCCTACTCTTACCCTTTCTTGGTCTCTTTTCTAAATGTCATACTATACCCACACTTAGAGCTATTTGCATACAAATACACATACATTATAGGCTGGATCTGTACATGAGGGAGAACATGCATTTGTTTTTGAGTCTGAGTGACCTTACTTATTTATCAATATTATACAGTCTAAGTCCATCCATTTTCCTATAAATTTCATTTTCTTTGCAACCCAACAATGTTACGTTTTGTGTATGAACCACATTCTTATGATCACATTTCATCTGCTGATGGACATCTAGATTGGCTCCATTTCCTCTCTAAAATAGGTTTATTCCAGTAGCAATAAACATGTGTGTGGAAATATCTCTATGATAGGAAAGGGAGGGGGCTGGAGAGATGGCTCAGCAGTTAAGAGCATTGCATGCTCTTCCAAAGGTCCTGAGTTCAATTCCCAGCAACCATATGGTGGCTCACAACCATCTGTAATGAGGTCTGGTGCCCTCTTCTGGCCTGCAGGCATACACACAGAACATTGTATACATAATAAGCATAAATATTTTTTTTAAAAAAAAAGGAAAGGGAGCTCTCTGGGTATATGCCGAGAAGTGGAATAAGTTGGGTCATATGGTAGTTCTATTTTAATATTTTAATTAATCCATAATTGCTGTATTAATTTGCACCTCTACCAACAGTGAATAAGGTTCCTCTTTCCCCACATTCTCGCCAACATTTGGTGGTGAATTTCTGATGAGCCATTCTGACTGTGGTGAGGTGTTATATCAAAGTGGGGTTATTTTGTATTTTCCTGATGTCTAGGGATGTTGTGTATTTAAAAATAGCTTGGGGTTTTTTTTAACTATCTGTTTCATTAGCCCATTTATTGACTGACAGTTTTATTTGCTGGGTATTTGACTTTTGTATTTTGTTATAAATTCTGTATATTACTCCCTTTTTGAAATACAGAAGCTTCTTAGTTTCATTTGTTGAGACTGGGGCTACTTCCTGTGCTCCTGAAGTTCTTTTCAGAAAGTCCTTCCCTGCCCCAGTGTCTTCTGAACAGTATCCACTGTTTTATTCTAGCAGCTAAATTATGTTCTTTGGTCCACTTTGAAGTGACTTTTATACAAGGTCACAAGATAGTGTCTATTTTCACTCTTCGGCAGGTAGACACCCAGCTTTGCCAGCACCGTTTATTGAATGGGCTATCCTTCTTTCCATGGCATGTTATTGCTTCTTTTGTCAAAAATTAGAAGCCATAGCTCTGTTGTTCTATTTCCAGGTCCTAAACTCTGCTCCGTTGGTCTACCTGTCTGTCTTAAGCCAGTAGCACAGTCTCAGTTACTGTAGCTTTGTGACTAAGTTGCACAGTGATAAATCCTAAATCTCTTCTTTTCACTCTTTTCATCCACACCATTACCATATCCATTAGCTCCATATGAGTGCTTATATTTAAGTGAAATGGCCCTGTCATCATTGAGTGCTCAGCAATCATCTATGCTCATGAACCAGAATCAACATTACAGCTATAGAAAACTTTCATTGCCACAGAAAAATTATAGAAAAAATCCCACTGTTTTCAGTAGTTTACGTTTGCTTTTTCACACAAATTTTGAGATCAGCAATAAAAAATTACAAGATATGACATGCAAAAATCTGTGCACATTAAGGAATAGAACTTAATACGCTGACCAGCTTGTTCAATTTTAGATTTTAAGGGAATTTATGGCTAGATGATTCAGTTGGTTAATTGCTTGCTGTGTAAGCATGAGAACATGAATGAGTCCATTCCCCAGCACCCACATGAGAAGACGGGCATGGCTGCACTCTGCCTGTAATCCCGGGGCTGCAAAGGTGGAGGCAGAATTCCTGGGACCTGATGGCTAGTTACTCTTCCCAGATGGAACTAAAATCTGAGCATGTACCATATTTTCCTTAGTTGTTCATCCTCTAACAGTTATGAAAGTCAAAGTAGCCACTGTCATTAACTGGCTATTATGACAATGCCTAGTGGTGCTATCAAAAGGCTGTGGTCATGCTCTCAGTTCATAACCCACGAAAGAAGCAATACAGAGGACACACCAGGTACCTGGACCTGGTCTGAGGAGTTACTTAGTGAGCTACAATTCAACACCACGACACTGAAGTCTCACTGAACACCACATACAGTTCAAATGAAAGAATATAGCTGATAAAAATAAAACAAGCAAAGAAATAACACAGGAGCATAAATCCCAATGCAAGTAACACAAGAAATCAAGACAAAATAACTCCTCCAAAGATTACTTATCCCTATAACAATGACATCTAGTTAGAATTAGATGAAATCCGAAAGAACTTAAGAAAATGATTATAAGCATGTTTAAAGATACAGACAGCTTGCTTAACAAGGAAGGCTATGGATGAAATGAAAGAGCAATTCAGCAAAATGGCTGAATAAAATATTGAAGAAAAACCAGTCTTAAGTCTGAAAATAAAAAAATATAGTCAAATAAAAAACTCTGCAGAAAGCCTCAGCAGTAGATGGAGCACAGAGAGGGCAGAATCTGAGCGTGGACACAATTGGAAGTACTGAGACAGTCCAGCAAGGGCACAGATAACAAGGTAGTGGGGATTCCAAGCTAGAGGACCTGGAAGAGACCAAATGTATGGGTTATAGAAACTCTTTCTAAAGTCATAGAAAACATCTTCAAAAGAGTCAGAACAGATTTCCCACAGTCAGGAAAAAAGATGCCAACTCACATTGAAGAGGTGTTAAGGATAACAAACAGACAAGATGAGAAAAAGACTCTCCCACATTATAATTAAAACACTAATTATAATTAAAACACTAAATATATGCAGAAAAACAAAAAAGGTGTACTGAATATGGCCTGGGAGAAACAGCAAGTCACATGTAAAGGCAGAACCCATTGGAATAACATCAGATTATCCAATGGTGTAACCAGAAGGGCTTGCTATGATGTATTTAAACTTGTGAAAGATAACTGCCAACTCAGAGTACTATAATCCAGCTGAACTATCTGTCATAAGGGAAGGAAAAGTACTTCCATGATAAAAATGGACTAAGGAATTTATGACTCCTAAGCCTCTCCTCCCTCCCTTACTTTTTTTAAATATTTTTTTTACATTTTATTTATTTATTATGTATACAATATTCTGTCTGCGTGTATGTCTGCAGGCCAGAAGAGGGCACCAGACCTCATTACAGATGGTTGTGAGCCACCATGTGGTTGCCGGGAATTGAACTCAGAACCTTTGGAAGAGCAGGCAATGCTCTTAACCACTGAGCCATCTCTCCAGCCCCCTTCCCTTACTTTTTAAGACAGGGTCTCATTATTTATCCCAGGCTGGACTAAATATTCCTACCTCAGTCATCCAAATATTGGGATTACAAGTTTGTGCCATCACACCTGGATATTTCTACGTAATTCCCAATTTTATATCTTTTTTTCTTGGTATACTGAACAGAATTATATCCTCAAAAATCTACCAATATATTTCTTTATTCCTGGTCTTAGGTACAGGGAAATCTAATATTTAAGTTGACTATAAGATTTAAGAATGATATTGTGTGTTTTAGAACAGACATCTCTTTAACCAAATAGAAGCAATTTCCTCTATTTCCTATTAACTGAATGTTGTTATATCTTTATTATTTATTCTTCTTTCATACAATATATCCCCTCCTCCTAGTGTTCCTCACCTCATGTTAAATCTTTCTTAATCACGAAGGGGGCTGAATTTGGTCAAATAACTGCTTTTCTGTGTCTACTGAAATTACGTGGTCTTTCTCTATTGCTCTCTGGTATGTGCATGATGCATGCATGTGTGTACGATGCTTGTGATAATGACTGTGGGTATGTGAGTACCATGGTGCAGATTGTACGGAGGTTGGAGAAAGCTTTAGGTGTCAGTCATTGCCTTCCTTCTACCTTGTCTGAGCAGAGATCTCTCTTTTGTTATTTTGCCACTGCTTTCCCAAGCTAGTCTGTCCAGCTTCTACAGACTGTCCTGCCTCTGCCTCCCATCTTGCCAGGAAGAAAACTGGGACTACAGATACCCTATCACATCCAATTTTAGAAGGGTTCTGGGGATTTGAACTCAGGATATCCCCTTCCTTGTATGCAAGTGCTTTGACCTGTGGATCTGTCTCCCTTGCCTTTCTGATATCTTAATGTAGTGAGCTGCACTGGCTGATATTCAAATATTACAATAATGTTCCTTTCCCAGTTAAATCCCCCTTTAATTATCCTTTTTATTATGTTGATTAGAGTTTTGCCCGAGTTAAAGGGTTACTCAACCTGTAATTTTTATCTATTCAAAGACTCAGTGTGGGGCTGGAAAGATGGCTCAGAGGTTAAGAGCATTGCTTGCTCTTCCAAAGGTCCTGAGTTCAATTCCCAGCAACCACATGGTGGCTCACAGCCATCTGTAATGAGGTCTGGTACCCTCTTCTGGGCTGCAGGCAGACACACAGATAGAATATTGTATGCATAATAAATAAATAAATATTAAAATAAAAAGCATTATACTTTCATGAATTATATGTACAAGTATTCTGTTTACTTCTCTCTCATAAATACAGATGCTGGGTTCTATAGTATGCAGGTTTAACTTAAAAAAAAGACTCAGTGTTTGGCTTCTATTTATTATACTTCCTGTTTTATAGATTTCTATCATCTTTATTATTTTAGTCCTCCTCTATACTTTGTGCTTATTTCTGTTACTATTTCCCTTTCTCCCCTCTATAATTGACAGAGACAACATGTCACTGATTCCAGTCTTTTCTAACATACTATGCAAGTATATTAGCATTTAAAGGCATCTTTACCCTTAAGCGTTTAAAATATTTAGCTTTATCCTACAATCAGTGATAAAATATATTTCATTAACTTTCTGTCTGACATAATTTTAAATTTCTGTTAATTCCTTTACCCATGGGTTATCTATCTAGTTATTAATATCGAATCACAGTATATCCAGAGAATATTCTAAGTCCAACCCTTCTGGATATGTTGTGACTTGTTTAATGAGTGTGCTGGCTATTTTTCATGCCAGCTTGACATAGTCTAGAATCACTTGAGAGGGGAGAACATCAATTGAGAAAATGCTACCTCCAGCTCAATCTGTGGTCCATTTTCCTGACTAGTGACTGATGTGGGAAGGGCAGCCCATTGTGGATGACGCCACACCAGGGTAGGTGGTCTTAGGAGTATCTATAAGAACAAGCCATGAAGAATAAGGCAGTAATCTGCACTCCTCAATGGCATCTGCATCAGTTCCTTTCTTCCTTCAGTAATGGGGTGTGACCCAAGATCTATAAAATGAAGTAAACCCTCTTAGCCCCAGGTTGGTTTTGGTTGTGGTGTTTTAGGACAGCAACAGAAACCTTAACAAAGACAGCAGCTAGTCATGTGAGATTTACTTTCATGACAATTTCATATTTAATCAAAGAAATTCCCATTCTGGTTATTTGGCATCAATTAGCTGAAGGGCACTGACAATGGTCACAGTTTATGTTTAGTGATCTTCAAGCATCACCGGGGATCATGCGGTACCTTCGACTCTGACTGCTCATTTGCCTGCTTTCCCCACTGTTTCTGATATTTTAGCCTCATACCCACACTTATGATTACATCTTCCGGATGTAATCATACATCTACCACTTGGATTTTATAATATTCTTTACTACCTGATAAAATATGTAGTTTTATTTATGATAGTATTCTTTGTCTTGAAGTCTGTTTTATCTGATAATAATAAAGACTTATATGCTTACTGAATGCAGAACATATTAGTTTTTACTGTCATTGATGTTTCTAGATTCTAGAAACCAGTACGTAAATGACTTTAAAAATTTCACTCTGATGCTCCACTTTCTTCTTTTAATAATTCATTTTTATCTTATGTTCATTGGTATTTTGCCTGTACATATATCTGTATGAGGGACTTGGATCCTAGAGTTACAGATGTTTGTGAGCTGCCATGTGAGTGCTGGGAATTGAACCTGAGTCTTCTGGAAGAGCAGTCAGTGCTCTTAACTGCTGAACCATCGCTCCAGCCCTATGGTGCTCTAATTTCTAAATATTATCATGTAAGTATTGATATGTTGGGTATATAGCTTCTATTTGGCTTCTGTTGTCTCTCTGTGTTTGTTGGTGTTACTAGCAGGGAACAGTTCTGAAAGTCTTTAGGGCCCAAGGTCCTGAAAGATCCAAATCAAAACTATTATTAAAACAATAGAATTCTCTCTGCCCATTTTTGGGAGGCGGCTGTTGCTTCCAGTCTGTTGAGCATACTGCCAATGTTAGCTACAAAGAGGTGATGTTGCTATCGCCATTTCACAGCTGTGTGCTGTGTTTTCTAAAAGATCTGATACAGCACAGGTAGGTTATAAGTATGTGCATTTTTCGCACAAGAGTTCATTTTGTTCCCTGTGTTTTTATGGTTAGTAGGTTCCTCAGTTGTATCTGCCACACCTGCTGAACTCCTTATCAGGCGATACATTTTATTTTGACATGCTGTAATTGTTTTGCACCTACACGGGCAGCCAATAATATGCATACCACATGGTTTTTGCCTTACAAAATTTATAATTTTCCTCAAAGTTAAAAAATTAAATCGATTTAAAACTCATGTTCGGATTTAGGATTCTGTCAGGTGTGATGGCACACACCATCAATCCCAGCATTTGGGAGACAGATGCAGGTGGATCTTTGTCAGGTTCAGGCCAGATCAATCTATACATGGAGGTCTAGGATAGCCACGACTATATAGAAAGACCTTGTCTCAAAACAAACAGTATTTTTACTCTAAAAATTTATTGGTACCGAGTTTTGATGTGAGATGAGACAAATGTTCTGAGAATGGATAGCAGGGATAACTGTAACACTGTGACTACACCTAACGACAATGACTATGTATTGAGAATGGTTAAGATGATATGATTTGGCTTGAGTAGTACTTGCTGCATAAGCCTGCCAATCTAAGTTCAAATCCCCAGAGCTCATGTACGGTTGGGCATTGGGCATGTGAATCCCAGTGGTCCTACACTGAGATGGCAGCTAGAGGATGGAGGATTCCAGGATGTACGCGACTAGCTAGCTTGGTGTATGCAGAGGTATAGTGGTATATTATTGGTATTTTAATAAATAAAGCTTGCCTGAAGATCAGAGGGCAAAGCAGCCACACTAGCCAGCCATACAGGCCAAGGAGTGGAGGCACACACCTTTAACACCAAGACTCAGGAGACAGAGGCAGACAGATCTCTGTTAGTTCAAGGCCACCCTGGGCTACACAAGACTGAATCCATCTAAAAAAGAAACAGAGCTTACACAAAGGTGATCCCTGCATTTAGGATCACACACCTTTAATCCCAGCACTAGGGAGGTGGAAAACAGGAATGATATGGCTCGGTGAAGAGAGGAATGTAAGGGGTAAGAGAGAGTGGAGTGTTGGGTGTGGAGTCTTCAGGCTTTGTGGAGACAAAATCTTGCCCATTTTTTGGTCTAAGGTAGAGATAAGAGCCAGTGGCTGGCTGCTTTGCTATTCTAATCTTCAGGCTTAACTCCAATATCTGTTTCTGGGTTTTTATTATTTGCACTACACAGAGGTAGACAATGAAGAGTCTGTCTGAGCCAGAGGACGTCAAGAGCTGACACAAAAAACAGCTCTCCTGTTTCTACGTGTATGCCATGGATCACCCGTGCCTGTACTCACACACAGGAATCCACATACACATACATTATATATATATATATATATATATATATATATATATATATATTAGCATAAATAAAATGTCTTCTTTAAAATGCTAAGAAAGGAAAGTGTCAGAGAGTTGTCTGCCTCAATGAGATTCCTTCAATCTGCCGAAAAGGGACCACATGAAATCATTATTAAGAAACAAAAATAGAATGATAACTATCTTTCAATAGGTTTTTATAAAATTTAAGAGTTTACCTTTTATGTCTTCTGCAACAGAACATTTTTTTGAATAGTACTATGGTCCAAGTTAAGCTGCAGCATCTTTTTGAGACCAATCATTCAGAGCTTAAAGCAAAAGGAATTGAAAATTTAAATGCAGGTGTGATGAATGCTTTAAATAGCAAATAATTGCTTTCATTAACTTTTCACATTATAAATGAAGATCCAATGAATAATATTTAGGGCACAAATATAAATTGTTTTATGGTGATTATACTCTTCACTATCATGCACTCCTGGTTAAAAATGAAAGCTTAAGAATTCTTTATTTGCTTTTTTTTGTGTGACAGTGTCTTACATAGCTCAGGTTGGCCCCAAAGGCTCTCTGAAGCTGAAGCTGGCCCTGAACTCTTGCCTTAGCTTCCCAAATGCCAGGATTTCAGGTATGCACCCTCCTAATAATAACCTTTAGGAAACAGTAAACATATTTATTAGACTGATTCTAGAGTACTTGTCTATTTATTACTACATGTATGGAATGATGATCTGTGCCCCATATGAAGCACTGTGGCTGTTCTGGAGAAAACCACTTACACGATTAATTGATTTGGAAGTGGAAACAGTCACTTTTTAAATTTTTTCACAGAACACCATGTTTTACTTGGTAGACAACTATAGAAGACAAGCAATGGTTATTCAGACTTGGTATACAGGTGCATTTTTTAAAAATATTTATTTATTTATTATGGACACACTATTCTGTTTGCATATATGTCTGTAGGCCAGAAGAGGACACCAGACCTCATGACAGATGGTTGTGAGCCACCATGTGGTTGCTGGGAATCGAACTCGGGTCCTTTGGAAGAGCACACAATGCTCTTAACCATTGAGCCATCTCTCCAGCCCTACAGGTGCATTTTTTATGTATACAAAATAAACCTATAAATTTAAAGAAACAGTTGGTAATTACTAAACTTTAAAGTGAAAATTAGATCCTGGGAAATTATATGCACTTGCATCCACGATTAACGTTTTCTACCAACTAGAATTTCCCGACGAGATGGTGTGATACTAACACATACAATTTGGGACACAACTTAATGAAAATAAAGCATACTGAAGATCTGTGACCACTCTTTTCTAAACGATCAAAGTATGATCTTACAAAATTTTCCAAGTCTAATATAGACTAATAGAAAGTCACTCACTGCTTTAGGTTCTTCATGGTAACTAATCTTTAAGGAAGTTTCGCTTCTGTGTTTTTGTGTTAGCACTATAGAAGATATCCCCTATTATCTGGAAAATGTATTAAAGTTCTCCATTTCCCAGCTGCATGCATGTGGGAAGACAGACTTTCTAAAGTTTATTTCAACCTGAACAACATACCCCAACACAGTGAATGCAAATATGGACAGGGAAACCCAGATGTCTGCTACCAAGTCAGACGTTAAGGACGCTTGAATAATGTAGCATGTCAATCTAATTTTTTTATAAGAATGTTTGATAACTCATAGAAGTTATTTATTTTACATGTAGTGGGTTTATTTTTAAATGAATTAACAGGTTAATCTTTTAACTCTTAACATGTTATTTAGTAATAGGTACACATTACAAAGCTCCTTGAGATCTCCACTGATATAGGACTTGGTCTCAAGATCGAAATTTGAAAACCCTGCTCTAAATATTACAATGCACACCCTTAACTTTTTATATTCTTCTCATATCCTTCATTATATAGTTGTTAGATACAACTTATGGAGAATTACCTATTACATCCACATATGTAAACCTCACATTATGTATTTTTTAAAATGCAGAAATTATGTTTATCCATATATTACCTATGGTGTTCTTCATTCATTTCTGAAGAACTGAATTCAAGCCAGTTTGTTTTTCTACACACTGTAAAATGTTCTCAGGATTTCATGTAATCTAGGTATGCTTACTGGTTTTCTTTTATCCAGATAAATTTATTCCTTTGCTGCTCTTCAAGAATATTTCAAGATAGGTGGTAGTGGCATACACCTTTAATCCCAGCACCTGGGAGGCAAAGGCAGGAGGATCTCTGAGTTCAAGGCCAGCGTGATCTACTAAGCAAGTTCTAGGACAGCTAGGACTACACAGAGAGACCCTGTCTCAAACAAAACAACACCAACAATTAAAAAATATTTATAGTAGTCGCAGGACTCAGAGCTGACAAGTTTGCCTTCCAGCATTCGAAGATGTTTCTGTGCTGTTGGCCTCCACACTTACCTGGATCCCATAAAGAAGAGGACAGCTAACATTGCAAAGATGATAGCTCCTATCGACCTGTCATCTGATTATCCAGTGTGTGCACGAAGGGATCAATGGGCAAATGCTAGACCATCACCTGGGCTTTAGCCTGACTCATTCCACTATTGAAATGGTCTAAACTCCAACTGTAGACTGTTGTTATCAGTTTGTATATCTATAGAAATCACAAAAATTATCAGTTATACCTTATGTGTGTGAAGCCCACTTATCACCCATCAGTTTTGTTTCTCTGGTATTTAATTCTTGCAATTTTTATATACTTTAGATATTAAATACATGTCTCACGTATAACTGGCAAAGATTTTCTCCTGTCCTGTAGGCTGCTTGTTTTTTTCTGCTTAGTTTCTTTTTCTATGTAGAAGCTTTTTAATCTCACATGGTTCCCATTTGTCAATTCTTAGTGCTACTTCCTGTGTAAGTGGGGTTCTACTCAGAAATTTGTTGCCTGTACCTATATCCTGAAGTGTTTCACTTATGTTTTCCTATAGCGATTTCCATGTTTTTAGCTTTAAATTAAGGTCTCTGATCCAATTTGAACTGATTTTTGTCCAGGGTAAAAAAGATGGGTATAACTTCATTGTTCTATATGTGGATATACAGTTTTGCCGGATGTCTCTTTTAGTGCATTGAAAAAAATAACTGTCAAAAATTAGATGTCCACAGCTATGTTGGTTTATCTTTGGGTCTTCTATTATATTCAGCTGGTCTATATGTTTGTTTTTATTTGAGTAGCAGAGTGTCATTATCACTATGGCTCTGTAGTATAATTTGAGATGAGGAAATGTGATGCCTCTGGCTGTGTTCTTTCTGCTTAGTTTTGTCTGCTTGATCTTTTGTGTTTACATATGAATTTTAGGATTGCTTTCTGTTTCTGTTTCTGTGAAGATGTCAGTAGATTGTTTTTGGTAGTGTAGTTGTTTTTACACCATAACTTCTGCTAATCCAGGAGCATAACGCACCCGTCCCACCTTCTGTCCGGTATTGCCTTTACTTTCTTTTGTCGGTGTCTTAAAGCTTTACAGTAGAGATCTTTCACTTCTTTCATTAGGTTTATTTTTAGATATTTTTCCTTTGAGGCTTTTGTAAAGGCATATTTTTGCTGATTCATCAAGTCTGTTGTTGATGAACATAGGTGCTACTGATTCGTGTATGCTGTGAAGGGTTTACAGGTAAGATGAAGACATTTGAGCTCAGAGATGCTGTTAACTGCCTAAAGTCACACTTAGGCGAAAACAGCTGCGTGGGTTTTCCCTACTTCTCTCTCAATCTCCTTTCCACGTTCTAGTTCCATTTAAAACACAATGTCTCTAAGGTCATTCTGTGGTAATTAAAAAAAAAAACTCATCCAAAGAAAAAATATAAACATATCCAAAGGTATAACTAAACTTATTATTAATTTACAAATTTAAATAATTTGTTGCAAATAATCAGATGCTACAGAGGTGCACATAGGTTATAAAAACACATACGAATAAGTTGTGGGTAGGGAAGAATGAGATAAAAAAAGAAAGGCAGAACCGGAGCAAAAATTGATACAGTAAACTCTGTAACAATTGAGCAGGGCTAGCTACTTAACTTGCTTTCGAACCTGAGACATACTAGCTTGAGAAAAGAATGCTAATCAGAGACTTTTTTTTTTTGGTGCTAGAAATGAAAAAAAAATCTTTTCTTGGGAACTCTATGTAGCTAATACTTCAAAAGCAATATACAATATCTATTGATGATTTTTTGTATAAAGATTTCTTTAAAAGTTTTCAATATTTCAATGCAACGCCCATCAAAATCCCA
>NC_022019.1:3798866-3800878 GCF_000317375.1 Microtus ochrogaster
GAAATGGTCTAAACTCCAACTGTAGACTGTTGTTATCAGTTTGTATATCTATAGAAATCACAAAAATTATCAGTTATACCTTATGTGTGTGAAGCTAGGGTTGACAAATCTGTAAGGCAGTCTGAACTTTTAGATCTTAGAGCAAAATTTGCTCCCTACTCTTCTGAGCTCTCTATTTCGTAGAGGGTTAGAGCACAAAGTCTAAAAACAGAAGGGGACATTTATGAATGTCAGCAAGAAGTACCAAGGAAACTAAATATTAGACACATGTAATCTTTCATACACATTAACTCATAAAAATCAGAGGAAGAGTACATAAAAGTAAAATGGCACATATTGTAAAGCTAAGCTACTCAAGAGAGAATTCTAGTTCTGTAGAGATTTTTATTCCTTTTTATGAGTAGTTCTTCCTTTTGAGTTTGATTAAATATATAAGGATCCTTTCACAGATAAATTTTGCCATCATTTTCAGATATTTAAAACCCCCTTCAGAGGCTGGAGAGATGACTCCATAGGTAAGAGCACTGACTGCTCTTCCAGAGGACACACATTTGATTCCCAGCACCCACATGAAACATATCTGGTTACAGGGGATCCAGTTCTCTCTTTGGACTCTGTGGGAACCAGGCACACACATGGTACACAGACAAAGATGCAGATAAAATGCCATGCACACGAACCAACAAGAAATAAATCTAAACAATAACAAAACACTCCTTCAAGCTAGGTTGCTATGTCGCACAAACACAAGCCAATGTTTTAAGTGCTTCCTAAGTGCAGCACACTGTAGTAGCATTTATGTGCATTTTCACTGCATCCCGACAGCAAACTTGTAAGGTGGTTACAACTCTTTCATTTTCTATTTTATGAGCATGTATGTCTGTGTGAGGGTACCAGATCACCTGGAGTGGGAATTACAGACAGTTGTGAGCCGCCACGTGGGTGTTGGGAATTGAACACAGGTCCTCTGGAAGAGCAGTCAGTGCTCTGAACTGCTAAGCCATCTCTCCAGCCTGGTAGTTACTACACAACCTCACAGGAACCCAGGAGATCAGCAGTATCTCATTTCCACCTCACAGATCAGACTTTTTTAAAAATTAACTTATAAGTAACAGTTATTTCTGTATGGGTTTTTTACATATATCTTTTTTTTGGTTGGTCCCTCCTCCCCTGCTTCTCCCATCTTCCTGTCATTATTTCTGTTGGACCCTTTGTTCCTTTACTTTCCCACTTCCACTTTTTTTCTTTTGTCTCCTCTCATCCCTCCCTCCCAACCTTTTTCCAGTCTCACAGACCTCTTTCTAGCTTTTAGGCCTTTATCCACATTTTTTACCATCTGGATTTGCATATTTAACAGTTAAAGGCTAGGATACCCATATGAAAGAGAACATACTGTATTTTTCTTTTTTAGATTTGGTTACCAGACTTAAAATGTTTTCCAAATTCCATCCATCTTACTGCAAACTTCATTTTTCTTTACAACTTAATAAAATCACATTTGTATATATGTATTTTTCATTATTTATTTACCTGTTGATGAATATCTAGGTTAATTGTATTTTCTTGCTATTGTAAAAAAAAGCAGCCTTAAAACATGAATGGACAAGTGTCTCTGCAGTAGGATGTGGCATCTTTTGGGTGTAAGTCAAGAAGTGATGTTGCTGGGTCATATGTATTCTTTTGAGAGGACTCTACACTGATTAGCATATGGCTAACTGTCAGTGTATAAGTGTTTCTCTTTCCCTACATCCTCTTCAGTATTTACTTGTCCTTTGTTTTCTTGATGATTACCATTCTTACCGAGGAGAGATGAAATCTCAAAGTAGTTTTAGTTTACATTTCTCCAATGGCTAGAGATGTTAAACACTCAAAAAACATTATTGACCGTTTTTATTTTTTTCTTTTGAAATTTCTGATCAGGTTATTGGCCCACTTATCACCCATCAGTTTTGTTTCTCTGGTATTTAATTCTTGCAATTTTTATATACTTTAGATATTAAATACATGTCTCA